>NC_141544.1:78325274-78460274 GCF_021556685.1 Rattus norvegicus
AAATCCAGGAGAAATGCCTAAATCTCAAAAACAAAAGACTGGGAAGACAAAAGACAGGAACAAATTGACCTTGGGCCAGGTGTGTCATAACCAGGCCAGGCTGCTCCTTTGTTAGGAACAAAAGGCTTCCACATGCATCAACAGGGCTCAGCAGGGGTCAAACCCTGCAAGGGACCCAGAAGGGTCTGACAAGGGGGGTGAAACACTGCAGGGGACCCAGGAGGCTCTGACAGAAGTGGTGGTCTCCCATGAGCCCTCAGGATTGTCTGAACTTCTGAAAGTTCAGCTCTCTCCCCACTGAGATGTGGGTAATGAGTAATACTTTTACTGTGATGATTTGATGATCATAGCATCAAGGAATCAGCTCAGTATCCTTAATAAACTTAGGTGCCTCCACACATCATGTTAAACTGTTAGGACTGGAAACTTCCATCAGTAATTAGAGTTCCTAGGATCAGATACACGAGGCGTAGATATGATCTAGCATGGATTTATCTTCAGCTACTGGGGAAACTGAGGCTGCTGTTGTAGAACTAGAGTTTCATAAAGGTTGCTCATTGTCAGAGTCCAGATGTGCAGGGCGGGACGTGCCTGAGGGAGAGCCAGAGATAGGACTTGCCAAACCAGCTATCAGCCCCAAGGACACTGACCATCTGTAGCTACCCCCTCCCCTTCCTTCACCCCCCTGAGTGAGATGAGTCACCCTACCTGCCTGCCGAGCTGCTGGAGAGCACGTACTCCTTGCTGATGTAATTTCGCACCGAAAGTAACTGTGCACCATTTGAATTGACCAATCATGTGCAACCGCGTGAATGCCCCTTACCTCCCCTATATAAACCCCCGAGTCTGGAGGCTCGGGGTCGATTCCTCTGTCTCCTGTGTGAGATACGTGTCGACCCGGGATCCCGCTAAGACCTGGGATCTCGTTAATAAAGCTACCTCTTGCTGTTCCATCAAGAATGGCTCCTCGTGATTCCTGGGGGCACCCCACCCTGCGATCGGAGCGAGAGACGCGGCTCCCCGTTTTGGGGTACGCTCTTTCATTTGGGGGCTCGTCCGGGATCGGAGCGTGACCCCCTGGAACCCCGAATGCCACTTGGAGGTACGTTGGTGTGAGTGTTGAAAGCGGCCGCTGTGTAGGTGTATGTATGTGTGTGTGTGTACGTTGTGCTTCTCGTACTGTGTATTGTGCCATGGTCTAAGGTTTAAGTTGGGTGTGCTCGGGTGGAAGGGCTTCCCACCCCGAATTTGAGTGCACCCCGTTTTCGAGTACATCTGGGCAGATGGGTTTCCTGCCCCATATTTGAGTGCACTCGGGCGGAAGGGTTTCCCGCCCCGGACAGACAGTACACTTGGGCAGATGGGTTTCCTGCCCCGTATTTGAGTGTACTTGAGCGGAAGGGTTTCCCGCTCTGGACAGGCGCCTGTGAGTAGAAGGGTTTCCTACTCTGAATAGTCTTTTTCTTTCTTTTTTTCCTTTTTAGAAAGCGCACCGGGGGACGCCCCAATCGCGCAGGCTCTGGGACGCGTGAGAGACGTTCCGTGAGCCAGCCTTTGTCGGGTCCTGGCTCTGGGACACGTGAGAGACGTTCCACAAGCCGAATTTTGTCAGGAGGACCCGGCAACGGACAGTCAAAAAGATCTGACTGTGACTTTGGAGGTCGAGTTCGGCTGCCTATTTAAGTATAGGCATGGACAAGTGTGCTTAGATGTGTTAGTGTCTATTGTCTGTATTCTGTTTCTGTGTTTGGTATCGCAGAAGCGGTTAAGCTGCAGTTTGGGCCAGGTACTGAAGGTACCAGGCATCTGTGGAAATTGGTTATAGGATGCTTTGTCTTGGTCTTGTTTGTCTGGATTGTTTTCTGTGGTATTGTCCAGTGTTTTTTTGACTTTTTATTCGTGTTTGAATTTGGACTGACGACCGTGTTTAAAATCTTGGACCAACGACTGTGTTTGAAATCATGAAACTGTTTGCTTTGTTCGTTGAAGAGTTTTACTTGGCCCCCTTAATGCTTAGTGAGTAAGGAACTTAATTTTGTGGACCCCGCTCTAGTGGCAGTGTATTGGTTGATAGCCAAAGTTAGTTTTTAAAACAGTGTTTTATCTGTGCTTGTGCTCGCAGCCAGCTGAGATAAGCTAGAGAAGTGAGTAAATATTGCTTGGGAGCAAAGAATCTTAAAGGCAGAGTTTCAGCCGGTATGACACGTAGTGTATAACTGCCTAAAAGATCAGAAATGCTGTCAACAGGCTATTAAAAAAAAAAAAAAAGGGACAGGCTGCGTTAGAAATGCTACAGGAAGAATAATCTAAAAAGGCTGAGAGCTAGGTGGGGCTATAAGGAAAACAAGAACAGGAAAGGAATTTCTGACATTTGCTCACAGAAGGAGAGCGCTCATTTAGAGAAGTTCTTTAAGGAAGCCTGCCTTATCTGCTGTCTTTATTCCAAGGGAGGAGTCAGTCTCCAGCACTAAATTACTTGGAGGTGGCCAAGGTCAGGATTAATGTTTTCTTTTCCTTGGGCCCTTTAAACCCAGTGAGACAGTTTGGTAAAGGGCTACTACTGAGGTCCTGATAGCCCCAGGTGAACTGGTTACAATTCTTTTATCAGCCCCCTGGCATCTAGCACCCAGGTTCTAACCATCTCTCCATCCTTTTGTTATTAGTTGTTACTAAAAGCCTAGTGTCATTTGGAGGCAAGTTCTCTTGAGAGACAAAGCTACGGAGCTCACACTGAAGAGAGATGCTCCTTGAGGGAAAACCTAACTCTAGAGAGATAGTCGATAACAGATTGGCTGCCTCTCTGCTCACCTTTCCGTTTCATAGACAAAGCTTGTGCTTATTTGTACAATGGCCTTTTCGTTCCAAGAAAGGCCTCCTGGTTTAACTGTGTGACTAAATGCTGTTTGCCCTCTTTGGTAGACTCTATTCTCAAGATTCTCTTGTTTTCTCACCATCCCATTTGATATGCTTGTTAGTAACTGTTACAGGTCTTCTTTACCACCGAGGAAGACGGAATCCTACTAGAGGCCAGAAAAAAAGGGTTCCAATACGGATAGAAGGCCCTCACTTCTGCCTGCTCTCTTCATACCCCTGAAGGTAGGGAGTGCTCCAGGTCTGCCCCCAGGCTCCAAGGGTCGGTCTCCTAGGGGCTAGAAAATGCCCCACCAATCTGGCTAAGATAAGGAAAAGATATGAAGAGAAAGTTACAGAAACTTGAAGGGTTAAGCTAAGTCACTGAGAGAGTTATTGTAAGTTGTAGAGAAAATAAGTTGATGCGTGGTTCAGGGTCTGTGCAGAAAAGTGGACAGCACCTAATAGCTGTAGAAGAAGATGCAGAGAGACTGAAAAAAAAAAGAAAGAAAGAAAGAGGTAAAGAGTGCAGGAAGCTAGGGAAGAAAAGAGACAAAAAGAAGAGGAAATTAGAGAGCTAAAGAGATAAAAGGCGAGAGAGGAACATATACTGGCCACAGTAGTTAGGGAACCTAGGAAGATAGTACCTGGCAACAGAAGAGAATTCCTGGCTAAAGATCAGTGTGCCTAATGCAAAGGAAAAAAAAGACACTGGGTCAGGGACTGCCCCAGAAAGAACAAGAGGGGACACTGGAGAGCCTCTCGGTCCTGGAGTGCTGGCTATGTGCAGAGATAGGAGGGAAGCCTGCCCAGTTGTTTTATGGATACAGGGACCCAATGCTCTGTGCTCCTATGCTCCAGTGGGCCAGTATCCAAAGACCTTGGGTACAGGGGCCTACTGGCAACAAACAATACTTATGGACTGCCCGAAGAACAGTGGACCTTGGCGTGGGCCGGGTAACCCACTAGTTCATAGTCATCCCTGACTGCCCCCATCCCTTGCTCATGAGAAAATTGCTCCCCAAAATGGCTTGCGTGGGCTGAAATGGCTGGGTGAGGCCATGTGTATGCATATCTACAGACTGTGTATGCGGAGCTTAAGACCTGTCTCAGTGCACCAGTACCTGATGCTGGGAGATGAATGGCTTAGCGCTGTTCTACTTGGAACATATCACTCCTGCCAGCCGGGCACTAACAATTATCACCCAATCCAGGACTTAAACTGTGATAGAGTGGCTGATGTTTGCCTTTGAATAGAGTGTCCCAAAAGATGGGACCACTGGTCAGCTGCCATGGACTAGATTCTCCACCTGTTGGGGGCAATCTGGTCACCTTGCTGCCCAATCCTGACCTGGAGCCACCACAGCACGAGTGTCAAGCACTGGCAGAAGCCCATGGGTGGAGGAAAGACCTCTGCGACTGGCTGATTGACCCCTGCTGAAAGCCGAGGCTACCTTGTCCACAGATGGGAACAGTTCTCTTCATGAAGGTCAGAGATAGGTGGGTGCTGCCATGGTGGACAACACAATGTCATCTGGGATGGCTGAACCTCTACCCCCCCAGTACATCAGTGCCGCAGATGCCTTTGCCATCTCTTGGATGCCCTGGTGAAGCCAACAACTGTGAGTACTATTCATTGCTCAGGATATCAGGAGGGAAGAGATTCAGTGGCATTGGGCAGTAACAAAGCAGATAAAGTGGCTCGGGAAATGGCTATGCAGGAGCCTATCCTGGTTGCAGGCCTGCAAGAGACAGCCACTGAGAACTAGGATCGGACTAAGGGATGGCCTCACTTAGAAAAGGCCCAAATTGCTTAAAAGATAAAGGACAATGGCACGCTTGAGGGGAAAGCTATACTCCCCCAGAGAACAAAGAAAAGACTCACTTTGCCAAATACAGAAATGGACTCATTTAGGAGATAAAAAGTTTGTCCAAGTAGTTAAGGTATATGTAACAGACTTTAAGATTTTAGCCAGAGAGACAGTAGAAAGTATAAGGTATGTCAATAAGTGAATGCTTAGCAAGCAAACAGGGCAAAGAGACCTAGAGAGTTTAGTGAAAAGTTGAAGTGAACTTCACTGAGATAAAACCAGAAAAATATAATCACAAGTATCTCCTAGTGCTTGTAGATACTTTTTCAGGAAGAGATAGAAGCTTTCCTCACCAAATGAGAGACGGCCTCTGCAATCATCAAGAAGATACTGGAAGAAATCTTCCCCGGATTTGGAATGCCCAAGGTAATCTGGCCAGACAAAGGCCCTACTTTCGTTGCCAAGGTAAGCCAGGGTGTGGCCAAGTATTTAGAGGTCAATTGGAAATTACATTGTATTTACAGACCTCAAAGTTCAGGACAGGTAGAGTAAATAAATAAAATTTTAAAAGAGACCCTGACCAAATTAAATTAACCATGGAGACTGGCGCAGACTGGGTGACACTCCTTCCCTCTTGCTCTCTTCAGAGCAAGAAATACCCCTTCCAGATTCAGCCTTACCCCCTTTGAGATCTTATATGGGGCCTCAGCCCCCCTGACTGTATTAGATGATGTTACTGAACCAACATGTCATAGTGCCATAGTAATAATGATTTGTGTGCCAGGCTAAAAGACCTACAGGTGATACAGAAAGAAATCTGCTCACAGCTGACAGCAGCCTATGCCCCGGAGACCCCTGAGACATCCCATCAGTTCCAGGTTGCAGCTACACTGAGTCCAGACACTCGAGCCTCGCTGGAAAGGACCGTACCTGGTGCTGCTGACCACCCTGACAGCTGTCAATTCTCAGCCCTCACCAGCCGTGTACTAGCTGTTGGGGCTGAGAGCTGGGACCTAGAGGGAAACTCAGTCATGTTTGTCCTGGGTTCTATCAAGATAGGTGTGGGATAGGCTTGATTTCCATTACAAATGATGTAACATTGCATATGTTAGTACTCTTAACACTTCTTGGGACTGTGCCTCAGGGATCACAGTCCGTATAAGCTTAGAAGTTCTAAAAGCTAGTCATGACCTTGGTGGATAGGCTTGGATAGTGTCCAGGTTAGAATCCTCATGTTAAGACTACAATACCAAGCTGTTATGCTAGATGAAGCTGAGTTCTCCATGAAGTTCTAGGATTAGAACTATTAACAAAAAAAAAAAGAATTGGGGAATGTAGAACTAGAGTTTCATAAAGGTTGCTCATTGTCAGAGTCCAGATGTGCAGGGCGGGACGTGCCTGAGGGAGAGCCAGAGATAGGACTTGCCAAACCAGCTATCAGCCCCAAGGACACTGACCATCTGTAGCTACCCCCTCCCCTTCCTTCACCCCCCTGAGTGAGATGAGTCACCCTACCTGCCTGCCGAGCTGCTGGAGAGCACGTACTCCTTGCTGATGTAATTTCGCACCGAAAGTAACTGTGCACCATTTGAATTGACCAATCATGTGCAACCTCGTGAATGCCCCTTACCTCCCCTATATAAACCCCCGAGTCTGGAGGCTCGGGGTCGATTCCTCTGTCTCCTGTGTGAGATACGTGTCGACCCGGGATCCCGCTAAGACCTGGGATCTCGTTAATAAAGCTACCTCTTGCTGTTCCATCAAGAATGGCTCCTCGTGATTCCTGGGGGCACCCCACCCTGCGATCGGAGCGAGAGACGCGGCTCCCCATTTTGGGGTACGCTCTTTCACTGTCACGAGTGTGGCTTGGTCAATTTTACCCTTCGGCTGTTAAAACTTTTCTGAAAGACTTAGTACTCTGCTTTTATCTGGGTAAAAGTATGAAAAAAAAACATATATTTCTGGTTGCTTTCATTATCCAAACTTTTAATGTGGGGCCAATTTATGAATCAAATTTTGGAAGTTTGGTTTGGAATCAAGCTTCTTCATGAAGTACATTGATTCACCTTGTCAGCAATCTCCTAGATTTCTGGTGTGGCAGGTCGAGCCCATGACAAGCCTCTGGGCATCATTCTGGTTAGTTGCTCCTTTACTGAGCAGGACACATAGAAGAAATGATCCAGCCAGCAGTAAGAGTCAGGGTTTGAAAGGTATCTGTAAACTCCTCCTCTAATGTATTATCACCACAGAATAGGAGGAACTGGGGAAAGGAGTGTGGCCTCAGGAAGTCTTACAGCATCCCTGAGAGGAAATGCTGAGCGGACTTGGGGGGAAATGTGGGAGGGGATGTAAGAAAGCATGTGTCATAATGTCATCCTGTTGTGTCATCTGAGGAAAGACATATGTAACCAGATTTTCTAAATATGTTAAACCTTGAAGTATTCTTTAAAGAGAATACTTAATAATGCCAAGGCTGGTTGCTTAGGATCTACCCAACTTTATAAAGATAACAAAACTGTCTACAGTGGATTTTTACTTGTAGTTTCAAATATATATGAAGAATGAAATGGCAAAGACCTTTATTTCTTCTGCTGCTGTTCATTCTCTTGGTTTATGTTTTTGTTTTGTTTAGTTTTGAGACTCAGTTTCTCTGGGAAACACCACCTGGCTATCCTAGAATTCATATTCTCTCCAGCCTGACTTCAAACTCACAGACCATAGGTAACTTATCAGGTAATAGCCCAACAATTTGAGAGGAAAGGCTACTCTTTTGAATAATTGTAAGATGTCAAGAAGGTAGTGCTAGGGACACCAGGGCATAGGGCAGAGCAAAGTGACAGCAGACTTGTGCTATTATGAGGCACAGGATTGACTTGAGCTCCCCATGTACCCCCTCTTGATTTTGAACTCAAGATCCTCTTGAACCTGCCTCTCAATTTCTGGGGTTATACACATGTGCCTTTGAACCCAGTGCTAACATCTGCCAATTTTAAATGATTTGTACTTGTAAAATTATTTTCCTGATGATGAGACATAGTAAATATCACAGTAAGGTTAAGTATGTGGTAGAGTGTGTCAGTGGTAGAGTTCCTTGTCACACTTCTCAAGACAGTAAGTTCAATCCCTAGTACCACCAAGAAAAATATATTCTTCCCAAAGAACTCTTCTCTTGAAGACAGCCATAAAAGCAAAAAATCTTGTTCAAAACTTCCATGCCCTTTCAAGTAGGTCTTGACCCTGAGCAGGTTGCTTGACCTTGTCTGGTAGTAAGTCATAAAATCTTCATTCTAGGATGGGTTCTGCCCAGTACCATAGAGATGGACCTCCTCACAGATAGATCAAAGTTCTGAACAGCCCAGTCTTGCTGTTTCTCATACCCAGTCTTTCAACACTAGGCCATAAACCACCCTATAGAGTCACACCTGTACTTAGCTTGTGTGAGTGTTTGTGAGAGTTGTGACTGAATAGCTATGGCTGGTGTGGAACTCACTATGTAGATCAGGCTAGCCTTGATCTCACAGAGCTCCACGTAAGTGCTGAGATTAAAGGTCAGGGCCACCATACTTGGCTGACAACCTTTGAATGTCAAAATAATTTCTTCTGTAGTTTGCCAACTTCAAGAAGCAGGCATCCACTTGTTTCTAAGCTCTCAGGCTCTCAGATGTGATTCAGCTGATATTGCAGTTTTAATAAAGGTGACTCAACCAAGTCTTTACTATGGTTATTTGCATCCTACAGGTTCTTTCCTCTTGAAAATTCTGACTCATACGCACTCCCCACTGGAGTATCTTCCTATCTGGTTAAGTGCACTGGCAGCCATCCAGCTAGCTGTTCAATGCCAAAGACTGAGGGTCGTACTTTACATTCTTATTTCTGAATATGATCCATCAGATGCAATTGTCCTTTCTTCTTAAAAAGAATCATGTGTCCTATTTTCTTCTCATGGTAGTCAGGGTGACCTTTTATAAACAGAAACTAGATGATGTTATTTTCACTGGTTTAAGAAGAGAAATGTGGTGGACAGACAAACAGACACACACACACACACACACACACACACACGAGAGAGAGAGAGAGAGAGAGAGAGAGAGAGAGAGAGAGAGAGAGAGAGAGAGAACCCAAAATCCAACCTTGTACAATTAAGACTCAGTGCTCAGCCTTTGCATAACCTCATCTCAATGTAGTTCCCCTGTTTCTGCATGCTAGATGTAGATGCTGTTCTCATACAGTTCTAGTGAGATACACTAGGCTCTTCTCCATCCACAGTCTGTGCACTTGACACTTCAAAACAGAAAACTTCCTTCTTGGGTTTTTATTCATCCTCTTATTACAAATGTTGAATATAAAAAGGGATGGAGGATTAACTTGGTGGATTTAATTATTGCACAAAGTATTCAGAACCTGAAAATCAATTTCTATTACATAAATTGTTGGGATGATACACAGATATTGTATTCATTGACTATGAATAAGTATGTTGCTTTTACTCCACAATGTCTTAACAGCTTTATTCATAATAACCAGAAACTGGAAACAACCCTCAAAAAAGGGATGCAGAAAAAGTGATTCATTTACACAGTAGAACGCTATTCAGCTATTTTAAAACAAGGATATCATGAATTTTGCAGTTAAATGGATGGAACTAGAAAATATCATTCTGAGTGAGGTAAACCAGACCCAAGAATACACAGAGGGTATGTACTCACTGATAAGTGGATATTAGACTGAAAGTACAGAATACCCATGATACACCCTACAGACACAAAGACAGAAAACAAGAAGGAAGTCCAAGTTGAGGATGCATAAGTCCCATTTACAAGGCAGAACAAATTGGTCATAGGAGACACAAGTGGGGAAGGAACTTTGTGGGAGAATAAAGGAGAAAGGAAAGTGAAGGTAGGATGGGGAGATACGGGAGCAAGGCAGAGAAGGCCAGAATAATGAAGAGAAATGTGTTTTGCTTCTGTTGGGGCTTGGGGTTTAGGTTGGTGTGTTGGGGTGGAGAAATCTTTAGGACGTCCGAGAGAATTGGGATGAGGCAAGCAAGTAACCATGAATAATAGAGGTAATCTTAGTCAAAATGCCAAACAGTGAATATATGAAACCTGAAAAGAATACCTCTACTAGCCAGACAAGATCCCCAGTGGAGGGACACCAACATACCTACAAAATTTTTGGTCCAAAACTCATCCTGTTTAAAAGAAATAAAGTAGAAAAAATGGAGCAGACTATGAAAGAATGAATGGCCAACCAGTGAGTGACCTACTTGAGATCTATCTCATGGACAGTCTCTACTACTATTACTGATGCTATGTTGTACTTGCAGACAAGACGCTAGCATGTTTGCCCCCTGAGATGCTTTACCCAGCAGCTGACTGAACAGGTGCTGAAACAAAAGGGCAAACATGGGACAGAGGTCAGGGACCCCTATTAAAAAGTTGGGGGAAGAATTGAAGGAACTGAAGGGATGCCAACACCACAAGAAGACTAGCAGTGTCAAGTAACCTGGGCCCTAGGTGCTCCTAGAGTCTAAGTCTCAACAAAAGAGTGTATGAGAGTAAAACTGCAAAGCTTCTGTAAGGCGAAGGACACTGTGGTTAGGACAAAACGGCAACCAACAGATTGGGAAAAGATCTTTACCAATCCTACAACAGATAGAGGCCTTATATCCAAAATATACAAAGAACTCAAGAAGTTAGACCACAGGGAGACAAATAACCCTATTAAAAAATGGGGTTCAGAGCTAAACAAAGAATTCATAGCTGAGGAATGCCGAATGGTTGAGAAACACCTAAAGAAATGTTCAACATCTTTAGTCATAAGGGAAATGCAAATCAAAACAACCCTGAGATTTCACCTCACACCAGTGAGAATGGCTAAGATCAAAAACTCAGGTGACAGCAAATGCTGGCGAGGATGTGAAGAAAGAGGAACACTCCTTCATTGTTGGTGGGATTGCAGACTGGTACAACCATTCTGGAAATCAGTCTGGAGGTTCCTCAGAAAATTGGACATTGAACTGCCTGAGGATCCAGCTATACCTCTCTCGGGCATATACCCAAAATATGCCCCAACACATAAAAAAGACACGTGCTCCACTATGTTCATCGCAGCCTTATTTATAATAGCCAGAAGCTGGAAAGAACCCAGATGCCCTTCAACTGAGGAATGGATACAGAAAATGTGGTACATCTACACAATGGAATATTACTCAGCTATCAAAAACAACGCCTTTATGAAATTCGTAGACAAATGGTTGGAACTGGAAAATATCATCCTGAGTGAGGTAACCCAATCACAGAAAAACACACATGGTATGCACTCACTGATAAGTGGCTATTAGCCCAAATGCTTGAATTACCCTAGATGCCTAGAACACATGAAACTCAAGACGGATGATCAAAATGTGAATGCTTCACTCCTTCTTTAAAAGGGGAACAAGAATACCCTTGGCAGGGAATAGAGAGGCAAAGATTAAAACAGACACAGAAGGAACACCCATTCAGAGCCTGCCCCACATGTGGCGCATACATATACAGCCACCCAATTAGACAAGATGGATGAAGCAAAGAAGTGCAGGCAGATAGGAGCCGGATGTAGATGTCTCCTGAGAGACACAGCCAGAATACAGCAAATACAGAGGTGAATGCCAGCAGCAAACCACTGAACTGAGAACAGGACCACTGAACTGGAAGAGCTTGAAGGGGCTCGAGACCCCATATGAACAACAATGCCAACCAACCAGAGCTTCCAGGGACTAAGCCACTACCTAAAGACTATACATGGACTGACCCTGGACTCTGACCTTATAGGTAGCATTGGATATCCTAGTAAGATCACCAGTGTAAGGGGAAGCCCTGGGTCCTGCTAAGACTGAACCCCCAGTGAATGTGATTGTTGGGGGAAGGGCGGCAATGGGGGGAGGATGGGAAGGGGAACACCCATAAAGAAGGGGAGGGAGAGGGGTTAGGGGGATGTTGGCCCGGAAACCGAGAAAGGGAATAACACTCGAAATGTAAATAAGAAATACTCAAGTTAATAAAAACTAAATAAATAAATAAATATAAAAATAAAAATAAAAAATAAAAAATAAAAAAAAGAGTGTATGAGAGTTGGTACAAGGCCACAAGCACATATGTAACATTGTCTGGCCTCAGTAGGAGAAGATGGTCCTCATCCTATAGAGATTTGATTCTTCATGGTAGGCAAATGCCAAGGAAGGACCACCTTCGTAGAGGTGAAAGGGATATGAGATGTAATAAGAATTCTGGAAGGGTGACCAGGAAATGGGGAAACCAATTACAATGCAAATAAATACAATAGTTTATTAAGTAATAACGAATAAAAATAGAAACAAAAAATTTCAAACCAAAGAAAGGGACAGACAGAAAGAAAGGAAGGATGGAAGAAGAATGAAAGAAAAAAGAGTGTGTTCCTTTGTTTTCAATTGTTAATTTCTTTGAAGGCAGCCTAGTAGGATACATAAATCTTTTTCACTTTCTCAATTGTTCAAAAATGAAAGGGAACCTGGAGTGGGGAAGATCATGTAGCCTTCATAGCCAACTGGTTGAGTAAGGAGTGTGGCATTTTGCATAATAAAGGGCTGGCAACTTATACTGGGTCAGTAGAACAGGCAGAAATATTGGACAGGCAGAAGGAAGACTTAAAGGAGAGAGGACAAAGCTGGGAAATATAC
Organism: Rattus norvegicus; assembly: GCF_021556685.1. NCBI lineage: Eukaryota > Metazoa > Chordata > Mammalia > Rodentia > Muridae > Rattus > Rattus norvegicus. Next base: position 78,337,632 of record NC_141544.1, read on the forward strand.
AATGAGAAACACAGGGAGAGATGCAGTAGTAGGGAGGTTGGGGTAAAGTAGAGGGTAGGTCAAAGACTGCCCCAGCAAAGGGCCAACAGCCTTAAACAATGTAGATGTCTCCCTGTCTTTATTAAACCTCAAACAGCATCCCACAAAAGCCCTCCAATATCAGGCACAACAATGTAGGGCATGAGGTCCAGACTAAGAACATGAATTCTAGATGCAACACCCAAAGGAGAGAATCTAGGCACAGGCAGGAGCCTGATATGAAAGCATCATCTGGGGCCAGATGAGCTGAAATTCCAAACCTCAGAGTCAGTAATGTATTCTCAGAGTTGGCAGTACACAGAGGACAGTTTAGAAAACCTTACATATGGAAATAAATATTATGTTTTGAAGCAGTAAAAGAAAAATAAGAAAAAAGGTTTCATAAATGTTCTTTGATGTTGCAAAAGGAAAGAAACTGAGTATTGACAGTATTAAAAAAATTTAAATTGAAAATGAGGTAAATTCTCCAAAGGAATAAAAGAATGTGCAAGATTAAAAACTGAAAATAATTTGTCTTAAAAGTGGAAAACACTTTGTCAGAGGGTATTTGTACCCTGTATAGTTTCATTTTAATTATCATCATAGAACTAATTATATTGATCACAGTTTTCTCTGTACTTTCTAAGAAACAGCACAATAAAGAAGGAAAAAAAATCCCCTTGCCCTTATCCCTGACATTAGTGTTAGTCTCACTCATTAGACGATAGCCAGGCTAGAGGAAAAGTAAACAACTTTTAAAATGAACCTTATATAAGACAAGGCGAAAAGGTATATTAATTATTCCAGCTACATAAAACAATTACCTCCAGAAGAGTAACCCAATGGTTATAACAAATTAGGATAGCAGTTCATAATAATGCTATATAGCATGCACTCACCATATATGAAACAGTTACCAAATAATTACTCCATGCAAAATTGTATAATTCCAAAAGATTGGAAAGATTTTAAAACAGCCATCTTACAAGCTGGCCTTCAACTTCAGTAGCTGACATGGTGGAGAGAGGAGGCTTTGGCTAGGGCCACTACATGACTGGAAGGGTTAATATTTCCAAGGATCATTTGCTAGGTGAAGGTGAATATGATGAGGGACAAATACAGATTGTGTTTTAATAAGTCACCTTAGAGTAGCTTTAAATGCTTCCAACAAGGATTAACAACAGTAAAGGCGATCTAAATCATTTACCAAGATAACTCAGGGCTCAGATGAAGTTTTGAGTGATTTTTTTTTACAATGATTAACTTCAACTGCAAATAAAGCAATATCAGATCCAGATGCCAGTGCAGGGTTAATTGAATCTTTAGATGAAAACAACTATAATGCTGAATGCAAAACAACCATTTGACCTTTAAAGATCAGATCTGCACCTAATCATGAACGCAATAATAGAACAGAAGATATTGGATCTAATGTATTCAATGATGCTGTGATAGAACAAGCAATTGCTAAATGTATGAGAACTCAGAATTTCTGATTCTGAATCTATGGAAGATCAGGTTATTTCTTAGTGGAGTATAGACAAACATCCATAGGATAACATTTTCTCTGATTGAAACCCAGAGAGAAAGCTTCCTGGATCAATAAAAGATGTGGAAAGTGCAGACACAAGACCTCAATCACGCAGAGGTATACAAGGCAATCACTTACAATCAGGAAATTCTGTCTAAGGGGCTTTGCTCAGGCCCCACCAAAAAGCAACATGAGTTATTTGTTCCATGCCAGCCAAAAACAAAAAAAAAACAAAAACATGTTCTAGAGAGCAACTAGAAAAATTAGTGCTTGATACAACAGACAGTACTGTTCTATATTTAACTACTCTGATAAATACAACAAGAGATTTTAGAGGTACAGGAAGCATATATTTTGGCAAAGTGCTATCAGTGTTTAGAGACTGAAATTGAAATTGCTTTTAGATGGAATTGACATTGGATGTCTACTGCATACTGGAGCAGGTATAACAATAATTTCATAAAATTTTGTAATCCACTTTGGCTAATTCAAGAGTTATGTACCAGCTTCTAAGACAATGTCACAGGTGAAACAGAATCTAAAATGGGCTAAATGAAGAGGACCAGAAGTTCAGTTGGGAAGATTAAGGCCATAGGTGGCAGATATTGATACTCTGGAAAGATGGCTCAGTGGTTAGGAGTACTGACTGCTCTTCCAGAGTCATGAATTCAATTTCTGGCAACCACATGGTAGCACACAAACATCTGTAATGGAATCCAATGCCTTTGTCTGGTGTCTATGAAGACAGCTATAATGTACTCATACAAATAAAATTAATAAATGTTGACCAAAAAAAGGGATTCAGATGGAAGGTCTTGATGCAAGGAATATTAAACAGCCCCACTTTCTGTCCTTACTTTGTTCAACAGCCATTACAAATAAGTTTTAAGGTCTCTTCAATCTAAAATTTATCACTTTATGGATCATGTCTTGATGGGCAATTCTAATACAATTACCTTGCAAAAATGATTTTGAAGTAAAGATAATTTTGACTTACTGAGTAGTTAAAAGTGCTCCTGAAAAACACATAAAGGAGATTCTATAAACAATCTAGGATATAAGATAGGTCTCTAGATAACCGGGCCACAAAAAGTACATATCAGAAGACATTAATTACAAACACTTAATGATTGCCAAAAATTGCTGGTATATACAAATTGGCTCAGGCCCATAATTAGATTAACTACTCAAGAGTTAAGCAAATTATTTCAGACCTTATAAGGTTATTCAATGTTAAATAGTCTGATAACCACAGAAATTATCTAATATCTCTACCAGTAGACACACTGGAGGTGTAAACTGAGTTGTAATTCTGCTATCTCAGCAAGGTAACTTTATTTTCCTAACTATATAAAAACATCTAAGTAAAAGCCTGATTCTCTAAATAAACTGCTATATCTTTAAAAATCCTTTTATCTGTGTCATTCTATAGCACTAATCTACTTTTCTCTTGAGGTCTTCTAAACGTAAGAGTGCTCCTTAGCTTAGGTTTCTCGTATTCAGTTAAGATATCAGACTGAAGGTAAAGAAGCACCGGAGGAGGTCACTCATATAGCATGTCAAAGGGGGTGAGACCTAAAGTATTGGAGGTGTTCTGACTTCTATATAAGGTTAAAGTAGGAGACATCTCTCCTCCCATCGCCACCAGTATTATGGGTTAATTTGGTCAAGACTTTCTTTAGGGTCTGATTTATCTCCTCTAGTTATCCTGAACTTTGGGATCTGTATGTACAATGTAATTTTCAATTGGTCTCCAGAAACTGTGGTAGACATTGAGTTCCTGAAAATGAATGCTGATCTACTGTCAGACCCAAACAGGGTAGGCAAATGATATATGCATAGGACACCTTCAACAAGCTGCTTTGCCACCAAGTTGACAGTCTCCTTCTTTGTAGGGTAGGCGTCCATGTATCCTAAAAATGTATCCATAAAAACTAACAAACAATTCTATCCGTATGTTCTTGGTTTTCTTTTTCTATAATCTGTTTTTCAATTACCCCTGGCCATTAGCCCCTGATTATGGTTCCTTAAGCAGCTCCTTGATTGGGACCCGAGGAGTTCATAGCCTGTCAGGTGGCACAGTCTAAGGTTACCTGATCAACCAATTGTCATAAGTCAAATATTTTGTACCTTGTCTCTCACAGCAATTCTTTCAGTTTTCAGGGAACAAGGGTAAAACTTGGTCAATCTGAATGATGGCTTGTCTAGCAAACTCCTTAGGTAGAATGAAGCAGCCTTCACAGGTCAGCAAGCATCTGTAACTTCTGTAAACTCTTTGGTATTTCACCTGACCTCCTTTGTCTTCACTAGTATATTCATAGATGGCTGGGAGTGCAGAGGCTGTGACAATGCTACCAGAATGTCAGGAGTGGAAGCTTGGGTGGCCTCCTTTTCAGCTTTATCAGCTAGCTTGTACCCTCAGGCTAGTTCTGATGTCCTTTTCTGGTACCCAGGGCAGTGAATTATGGCCACTTTGAGAAGAAGCCATGATGTCTCCGATAAAATAGGTATTCTTTTTTTAATATTTTGGATGGTTTCTCTTTCTGCAGTCAGTAATCCCATCTGTTGTCAGTATAAATATTAGCTATGGCTCCTTTTGCTAGTTTTAATGCTCGTTTAGAGACTTTAGTTCAGCTCTGTGGGCTGAAGTTCCCCATAGCAAAGCATCTGTCCAAATAACAGAGTCCACATCCATTGCTGCAGCCCCTGTATATCTTCTTTTATTCTGGATGATGCTGTACCCATCTGTGAAATAGAAACATTCTGCATCTGGCCATGACATATCTACGGCATGATGTTCTGGATATGCCCCAGAACTATAGAGCAGTCATGTTGTAAATCTGAAGATGATTCAAGTAGCAGGGTGGCTAGCTTTAGGTCAAATGTTGGAACATATTTTTTGTGTGGTGTATTCAAAAGTAGACCCGGAAAGTATACCAGTCTGATGTTGGACAACCACCAACTGTGTAAATTCTTGAGGGCCCTCTCAATAGAATGGGTGTGGTGATAACTAGTCCTACCCAATGTTTATTTTGTCAACATCCTTGACTAGGAGGGCAGTGGCAGCTATGAATCAGAGACAGGCTAGCCATCCTTGGGCTACTGGGTCCAGCTTCTTAGATGAATAATTTACAGATATGGTCACAAATTTTGGGTGAGCACCCCCTTTGTCTTGTTTATATTTACTGGAAAGTTTTGTGACTGTCTGGGAAGGCAAAATCGGGAACCTTTAATAAAGCCCTTCTTAGAGTCTAAAAAGCCATGTCATTCTCAGAGGTCCATTTAACTTTGTCTTCTTGGGCCCTGGTGACCTCATATAACAGTTTAGCTATCTCAGTGAATCCTGAAACCCAAAGCCTACAGAACCTGGAAGAATCCAAAGATTTCAGTACTTATCTTCTGGTTGATGGAACTGGGATGTTAAGGATGTTTTGCTTCCAGAAGTCTGATAGTCTGTGTTGACTCCCTTGAGAATGTACCCCAGATAGGTGACCTCAAGTTGACAAAACTTCTGAGGCTTCTTAGTAAACATTTGGTAGCCAAGTTGATTCAGCTCCTTTAGCAGGTCTTGTGTGGCTTCCTAACATGGCTCCAATTCAAGACCCACAATCAGGATGTCATCTACATACTGGAGCAGTTATCTAAGAGTTGGCCGGCCAGTACTCACCCAAGTCCTCATGCAGTCTTTCGTCAAGAATGATGGGTGAGTTCTTCAATCCTGGACACAGGTATGTCCAAGTCACTTGGCCTTTGAAACCTCTCTCCAAGTCTTGCCATTCAAAGGCAAATATAAGCTGGCTTTTGGGGGACAGCAGCAGGTCACAAACCATTCAGCTGCAGAACTTTCCAGTGGGTGTCAGGAGAAATTTGGTTAAAAAAAGCCATGTTCACAGCTTACTGGTATTCTCTGGCTTCTGGGTCAAAAGCTATATAAATCTTATGGGCTTAAAAAAGTCTTTTATATATTCCCTAGGGCTCTCTTTTTTTCCTATATCATATGGCTCACCTAAGAATAATTTGTGGGCTGTCCAGCAGATTTTGAAGGCCCCACATCAAAATTGGTGGTAGACCTGTCTCTCCTTCCTTTTAGCAGTGTTAAAATTCTAGGCAGGTCAAGTCAAGGAAAGGGTGTGAATACCAACCTGAACTTGAGTAGCCATGAACTGTCTTCCCTGAGCATCTGGAAGTCTGGTAAAGGCCTTGTAGAGTGGGCTCTATTTGCAGTACAGCCAAGAGTGTGAAGTGGACTCCACGTGGAGTCAGGTGAGTCAGAGGAGTCAGAGGCTGCCCCTTCCTCTGTCTGTGCTGTCTGGCCAGGGGCAGCAGCAGCAGGAGCAGAAACATAAGGAGGATGATAGAGATCCAACTCAGGAGCAAAGGAGGAGCTAGACATGGGTCTGAGGCTCACTGTCATTTAGAAGAAATAGTGTGGGGAGTGGTAACACCTTACCAAAAAAGGTCTCATCCAAATAGGGGCTTCTGCACCAGGTATTGTCTCATGGTAATATATGGCACTTGGTCTGGGTGACTCCAGGCATCATTAACTAAACCTTCACCCTGTAAATGATGGGGAGATGGAAATTCCCCTCCTCAGGCCATATCAGGACCATTCATTCCCACATAAGATGGTTAGTTTTCAGAGACAAAAGACCAGACCTGAGTCTTCTATGATGCAGTGAAAGTCCTTAAAATGGTTCAAGACCAGGTAAAATGGGGTACTTTTAATCCTGTCCTATCCTCAGAATCAAATAAAAATTTGTATAAGACAAAATGCACAAACAGTATATACATAAATAGACACAGAGGATATTCCAAGGGAAACAAAAACAAAATTAAAAGACTGTCTTAGATGATCTTCCTTGCTGCCCATGGGAGGCCCATAGACCCACAGCCAGTTCAGAATTCAGATAAGAAGTAGCAAGTTCTCCTGCATGTGGCAGTGAGTCAGGAGCGTCCTCTGTTGCCCATGGAAGGTTGATAAAATACATATCTGCTTTGTCCCCCTCAGACTCCAGATTAAACTTGAAACATAAACACAAAGATGAAAAAGAAAAAAAGACAACTGGGTGCCTGGACTTACCGATCCAAAAACACTCCACTATATGGGTCAGGGGATCTCTAGGAAATCCTGGATTAGCCCCCAAATGTAAGGGTCCATGATTCACTGAATAATGATATCCCAGATTCCATTATTATGTAAAAGCAAAGAGTGCTTTATTTTGTAGAAGTCCTGCATTTTGGTATCTCTCCTTACCAAGATAGAGAGAACACAGAAGTGATCTCACAGGCATGATTGAAAGCACATTAGAGGAATTCCATGGAGTCTATAGCTAGAGAAATTTTACAAGCCTTAGCAGAGCATGAAGGCTGGAAACTCTTGTTGAGGAAGTTTGGAAACTATTGCTGAGGAAGTCTGGAAACTGTTGTTGACCTATTCTCCTTGTCTCAGACAGGTGGCTGGGCAGCTGCAGATGGCAGGGCACTTTCTGAACAGCTGCCTTAAGTTTGGGATTTTCTTGTTTTGTTTTGTTTTGTTTTCTATTGTTTTGTTATGTTTGAGTAACTAACTTGCCTAGGCTTGCCTAAATTTGCCAGGTCTTAGTCATAGTCTCCTGAACTGACAATTTCAACCTTATAGTAGAATTAGTCTATCCTTCTCACTCTGTAATTTTGTGCTCAAAGGGCAGAGACAGGAAGATCATGAGTTATCTTGAATTGAAGGCCAATCTGGGCTGCACACAACAGCCATCTGTCTCAAACAAACATACAAACACCAAACCAAACATATTATACATATACATTAACTGCATATGTATTCATAGAGTATGTAATACAAAAGTGATCTACTAAGTGCAAAAAGGTGTAAAGTGATGTTATATTAATGAATATTCAAAATTGTTCATAGAAAAAATCCAATTACAAATGATAAAAGAAACAATTCCATATGGGTGCATCCACAGATACATACATATGTAGTGTCTAGAATTGGCAAATTCAGACAGAAGGAAGTAGTAGCTGCTTAGCAGTGAGGGGTGAGGGGAGAGGAAGGAAGTTAGAGGACTGACAGCATTTCCTTGTGTGTGGAAAGGAAAATATTATGAAATGATATAGTTAGGTTTGCACACATTTATGAATATACTGAAAGTCCCTCCCTTGAAATATCTGAACTAAGTGGTATTTGTGGCATATAAGTTGATCAATAAAAGCATTCAATGTGTCAGTGGATGAGGGCATTTGCCACCAAGCCTAAATATGTCAGTTTTAGCCTTGAACCCATGTAGTGGAAACAACATAGATTTCCTCAAGTTGTCTTCTGACCACAAGTGGACTGTGGTGCACGCAGACACACACACACATACTCACATACATACACACACACATAAATGAAATAAGAATTTAAAAGAAGACACTATTAAATGGAATACATGACTCTGGACAGAACCTCTGTAATAAAGGTCATTATTGCAACAACACGAGGAGTTTGAGTGGTACCTGGGGACAAGATATTATTCTGCAATATCATAGTTCATTTCCTGGTCTTCATTGTTGGATTTTGGCCATGCAAGAAGACAGCCTTGTTGAAAGTATACACTGCTATTTACACTACTGAGCACCAGAAATTATTTATTCGTGATGAAAAAAACTCTGCAATTGACTTTCATGGGCAAGGGAAGGATGGGGGGAGGGCAGAGGGCACCTTTTTACTTATTATGATTGGTTCAAAACATGACTTGTAAAGTACAAATTTAATTTCAAATATGGAGACACATATGACACAATGGGTTCCGGCCAGACCTTTATAGAAGACCTCATACCAGTACTGTCCAAAATATTCCACAAAATAGAAACAGAAGGAGCACTACCCAATTCCTTCTATGAAGCCACAATTACACTTATACCTAAACCACACAAAGACAAAAAGAGAGAACTTCAGACCAATTTCCCTTATCAATGCAAAAATACTAATAAAATTCTCACAAAATGAATCCAAGAACATATCAAAATGATCATCCATCATGATCAAGTAGGCTTCATCTCAGGGATGTAGGAATGGTTCAATATGCAGAAATCCATCAATGTAATCAGTGATGTAAACAAACTCAAAGGAAAAAACTCATGATCATCGCATTAGATGCTGAGAAAGCATTGATAAAATTCAACACCCCTTCATGATAAAAGTCCTGGAAAGATCAGGAAATCAAGGCCCATAACTAAACATAGTAAAAGCCATATACAGCAAACTAGTCACTAACATTAAACTAAATGGACAGAAACAATCCCACTAAAATCAGGAACTAGACAAGACTGCCCACTCTTTCCCTACATATTCCATAGAGTACTAGAACCCCTAGTCAGACAAGAACAGGAGATAAAAGAGATACAAATTGGAAATGAAGAAGTCAAAATATCACTATTTGCAGATGACATGATAGTATACATAAGTGACCCCAAAAGTTCTACCAGAGACTCCTACAGCTGATAAACAACTTCAACAAAGTGGCTGGGTATAAAATTAACTCAAACAAACCAGTAGCCTTCCTCTACTCAAAGAATAAACAGGCTAAGAAAGTAGTTAGGAAAATGAGACCTTTTATAATATCACAAATAACATAAAATACCTCAGTGTGACTCTAACCAAGCAAGTAAAAAAATTGTATGACACAAATTTCAAGTCTCTTAAGAAGGAAATTGAGGAAGATCTCAGAAGATGGAAAGACCTCCCATGCTCATGGATTGGCAGGACTAATGTAGTAAAAATGGCCATTTTGCCAAAAGCAATCTACAGTTCCAATTCAATCCCCATCAAAATTCCAACTCAAGGGGTTGGGGATTTAGCTCAGTGGTAGAGCGCTTGCCTAGGAAGCACAAGGCCCTGGGTTCGATCCCCAGCTCCGAAAAAAAGAACCAAAAAATAAAAAATTCCAACTCAATTCTTCATAGAGTTGGGAAAAGGAATTTGAAAATTCATTTAGAATAACAAAAAACCCAGGATATCAAAAACTATTCTCAACAATAAAAGAATGTCTGGGGGAATCACCATCCCTGACCTCAAGCAGTATTACAGAGCAATAGTTTTTAAAAGTGGATGGTATGGGGACTCAGGCAGGTAGATCAGTGGAATAGAATTGAAGACCCAGAAATGAGCCCACACACCTATGGTCACTTGACCTTCGACAAAGGAGCTAAAACCATCCAGTGGGGAAAAGATAACATTTTCAACAAATGGTGCTGGTTCAACTGGAGGTCAGCATGTAGAAGAATACAGATCGACCCAATCTTATCGCCCTGTAAAAAGCTTAAATCCAAGTGGATCAAGGACCTCCACATCAAACCAGATACACTCAAACTAAAAAAAAGAAAAACTGGGAAGAGCATCAAACACATGGTCACTGGGAAAAATTTCCTAAGCGAAACACCAATGGCTTATGCTTTAAGATCAAGAGTCGACAAATGGGACATCATCAAACTGGAAAGCTTCTGTAAGGCAAAGGACACTGTCATTAGGACATAACAGCAACCAACAGATTGGGAAAAGATCTTTACCAATCCTCCATCTGATAGAGGGCTAATATTTAATATATACAAAGAACACAAGATGTTAGACTCCAGAGAGACAAATAACTCTATTAAAAATGGGGTACAGAGCTAAACAAAACATTCTCAGCTGAGGAATATTGAATGATGGAGAAGTAGCTAAAGAAATGGTCAACATCCTTAGTCATCAGGAAATGCAAATCAAAACAACCCTGAGATTCTACCTACACTAGTCAGAATGACTAAGATCAAAAACTCAGGTGACAACAGATGCTAGAGAGGATGTGGAGAAAGAGGAACATTCCTCCATTTTTGGTGGGATTGCAAGCTGTTACAACCACTCTGGCAATCAGTCCGGAGGTTCCTCAGAAAATTGGACATTCCACTACCTGAGGACACAGCTATACCTCTCCTGGGCATATACCCAAAATATGCTCCAAAATACAACAAAGACACATGCTCCACTATGTTCATAGCAGCCTTATTTATAATAACCAGAAGGTGGAAAGAACCCAGATGCCCTTCAACAGAGGAATGGATACAGAAAATGTGGTACATCTACACAATGGAATATTACTCAGCTATCAAAAACAATGGCTTCATGAAATTCATAGGCAAATGGATGGAACTAGAAAATATCATCCTGAGTGAGGTAACCCAATCACAAAAAAACACACATGGTATGCACTCACTGATAAGTGGATATTAGCCCAAAACCTCGAATTACCCAAGATACAATTCAAGAAGCTCAAGAATAAGGATAACCAAAGTGCTGATGCTTCAGTCCTTTTTAAAAGAGAAAAGAAAAAATATTCATAGGAGCAGTTATGGAGACAAAGTTTGGAACAGAGATTGAAAGAATGGACATTCAGAGCCTGCCCCACCTAGAGATCCATCCCAAATTATAGATAGATAGATAGATAGATAGATAGATAGATAGATAGATAGATAGATAGATAGATAGATAGAAAGATATATAGACATAGATAGAGAGATAGATATATGCCACCAAACCTACACATTATTGATGAAGCCAAAAAGTGCATGCTGACAGGAGCCTAATACAGCTGTCTCCTGAGAGGCTCAGCCAGAGCATGACAAATACAGAGGTGAATGCTAGCAGCAAACTATTGAATTGAGAACAGGGTCCCTAATGGAGGAGTTAGAGAAAGAATTGAAGAAGCTGAAGGGCTTGCAACCACATAAGAACAACAATACCAACCAACCAGAGCTCCCAGGGACTAAACCACTACCCAAAAAGTACACACGGACAGACCCATGGCTCCAGCTGCATATGTAGCACAGGATGGCCTTGTTGGGCACCAGTGAGAGGGGAAGCCCTTGGTGCTGCCAAGGCTGGAGCCCCCAGTTTAGGGGAATGTCAGGTTGGGGAGGCCAGAAGGGTAGGTGGTTGAGGAGGGGGAACGCCCTTATGGTAGAAGGGGAGAGGAATGGGATGGGGGCTTATGGAGGAGAAACCAGGAAAGGGGATAACATTTGAAACATAAATAAAAAATATCGACTTTTAAAAAAGGAAGGTGATTTAACAGGGGTTTTTTTTTCCATTGTTGTTGTTGTTTTTAAAGACAGATTGTTGGCCCCATGAAAAGAAGGAATTTAGTTGTTTATAGGTGTGTGTACTTCACATTTATCTTGATTTCTAGATAAAGTACAGAAGAACACTATAAATGACAGACATCAATGTCTCTGTCACTCAGAACTGAACCCAGTGCCCTATTCCCTGTTCTCCCTTCACTACCCTCTTGACACCCAAATCTTTCTGTAAAATTATAAAAAATGGTGTCTTTAACCCCGCACTAGGTCCAGCACCGCAGTGCCCCAAGATCTGGTAGATATCTTAATCTCAGTCAGCAAAGCCTCTCACCCGCTTTGCTCTATCCCATATCTCACTGCCAATGGCCTCTCTCTGAGCCTTGTAACAATCTCTCTACCCATCCAGTTCCCAAGGCAGGCTGCCACCATGCCAGAAATATACATCTCAATTCCATGGTGGCTTAGTGTCCCAGACGCCACATACTCTCTTAAAATTAGTTTGCCACAAGAAAGAACACACAACACAATAATCTCTGAAACAATTGATAAGATATAATTGCCCACCTAAACATACAATGCCCTATACACATCCATCCCTTAAGAACATTCATAACAACTTGTAAAGGTACAGAGTGGAATCTTAACATCAGCCTCCATGTTCTCTCGGTGGCTTCCTCCTGCCTTCCCATTCCAGTCTCCTCCTCTTCCCTCAAAATTTTCTCCCACCCATCCTTCCTTCTTGTCCAATGACAGGCCTCATTCTATCTTGTACCTGCCTTCACCTGCCTTCACCTGCCTTCACCTGCCTTCACCTGCCTTCACCTGCCTTCACCTGCATAATGATATCATCCCTCACCCAGCAATTCTAAAGAGAATCCCCACCTTTTACATGGTTGAGATATTACCTGATAAATTATCTTCTGACTGTAATCCCATTACTTGGGAAGCAAAGGCAGAAGGATCAGACATTCAAGGCCATGCCTGTAATCCCAGGGCCCTAAAGTGAAGGTAGAAAACTGAGAAGTTCAAGGTTCATAGACAGTTCTAGGACAGCCTGTGCTACAGAGTGAGTTCCAGTACAGAGTAGGCTAGTGCAAGCCCTTCCTTTAAAGAAAAAAAAAAGTAACAAAAGATAACACAGGACATGGTGGCTCTTGTCTTTAATCCCAGCTCCTGGGAGGTACACAGAGGCAGCTGTCTGGGAGTCTCAGGCCAGCCTGGGCTACAGAGTTAGTTCCAGGACAGCAAGGGGTGTTAAACAGAGAAACCCCAACTCTGAAAACATAACAACGACAGCAAACCCAAGAAAATCAACAGCATTAGAAGAAATGAAGGTGTTTGCCATTTTATATTTCATGTTTGGGGATAAACAGTTTTAAAACTACAAGTAAAAATCCACCAAAGACAGTTCTATTATCTTTAAAAAGTAGGGTGGATCCTAAGTTACCAGCCTTGACATAATTAAATATTCTCTTAAAAGAAGTTTTCAAGGTTTACCATATTTAGAAACCCTGGTTCTACATGGCCTTCCTCATGTGACACAACATAGTATCATTTTTGGCACAGAGAGTGCAGGGAGGAGCCGTGCTCACCACACCTGAGTCCTGGGCCCACAGGTTTGCTCAATTCCCCCAACTCATTTCCCCCCAACTCCACTCAGCATTTCCTCTCAGGGATGCAGTAACATTTCCCTGAGGCCACACTCATTTCCCTATTCCTTCAGATACTGTGGAGATAATACGCTAGAGGAGGAGTTTACAGATACATTTAAAACCCTGACTCTCAGTGCTTGCAGGATCATTCCTTCTCAGCACCCTGCCCAGCAATGGACAAAGGCACCCCAAGAATAAAGGGAGGCCTGTCAGAGGCCAGACCTGCTACAGCAAAAATCCAGGAGATCGCTGACAAGGTAAGTTCATGTATTTTAAGAAAAACCTTGATCCCAAATCAAACTTTCATAATTTGATTCATATTTTGACACTGTGGTAAGAGTGTGGGAAATCACAGAAACCAGAAATATATGGGTTTTGTTCACACCTGATAGAGTCAAAAGAGGAATATTAAGCCTTTCAAAGTAACTCTTATCTCTGTGAAGCTGCACTCTTTACCACACCCGCTAATTCTGCCACTGCTAAATTCATGCTGCATCGTCTCCAGACATTACTTGTCTCATCCCAGTGACTACACTGATGGAATTTCCCAGTCCCACTACTTGAAGCTCATGTGTGATAGAACCTAAGTTTATTAAGAATTCCTGAGCTGATTCAGGATTCGATGCCCACCAAAACATCACAGTCAAAAATAGAACTCAATGTTTTTAGCAGGTTAATACATCTTGTTTAACAATCATCTAAATAATAAAAATGTCATGCTACGTGTTTTACGAAAGAGAAATGCACGGAAATTTTGAAGGTAGGTTTGTAATCTGTCACCTTATTTTCTTACATCATGCTGTTTTCTTTTATGACACCAAATCAACCTAGAGATCACAACCAGATTGGTTTACTGTCTGTCTGTTTATTTGTTTGTATATATGTCTCACATGTAGTTTTGCTAGATAGTGGAGTGTGTAGGTAACTCAGGCTAGCCTCAAACTCAAGGCATTCCTGTTACTTCAAGTTCCCAAGTGCTGGGGTTGCAGCTGTGAGCCAGCACACGACGCACCATCAGATTTTATGAGAGTAGAACAGATGGGAGCCTTCATGCTTAGGGCACCAAATATCCTAGAAGGGGTCACAGGCCTAAAATTCAGTGACTAAGTATTGAAGGCTAAATAGTTCTCATGCATATGTTTATTTCAATAAACAACTTGAAGCATATTATTTTTTGAGAAATATTAAATCTTTATACCTTCATTAAAATCCTCACATCAAGTTGATCTTCTCAACCTTAAATGTGCACACCAGTCACCTGTGGCTCTAATAAAATGCAGATCTGACTGAAGAGGGCTAGACGGGCCTGGGTGTCTCCATTTCTCCACAGTCTCTGGAAGTGTGGGCAATCCTATCCATGACTTCACTTTTCCTGTAGGATCAGATACCAGGCACCCTAGAAGGCTTAGGGGATCTAGGGCCTTACATAGGATGACAAGGAAAAGTTCTCCACTTCACTGTCATAAGAAAGAGCTAAAGGGACTAACTGAAATACTGGGAATAAAACGTTTTTCAAAAACAAACAAGCAGAGACAAAGCATACTTGATGTTTAAAGTGACTGAAATAAAAATTCCACAGACGTATTCCAGGATCCAGGACTGTACGGGGACAGACAGAAAAATAGTTATTTGACATAAAGAAATTACTGCATATTTTCATGATACTTAATAGGTGATCATTTGATTATCTAGAATAACTGTTCTTTTAGAAACACGGGTCTTGCTATTTCTTCAAGTGGTCAAAATCTCTCAGGTTCAGATGAGCCTTTTGCTCCTAGCCTCCCAAGTAACAAGGGGAACAAGTGCGTCATCCTGCTGACTAGGATACTTTTGGAACATATTATTCTCATTTGTTCTTTGAGGGTTTCATACATACATAAAACATCCTTTGATCATACAAATTTTAAATTAGGAAGCTACTGGAAGGTTTTATCTTGCTAACGACACCATCTATGAACCATATCTTCAATAATAGAATGAATTTAGAAATGTTTTCTTGCAGCTCCAGAGAAGCAGAATGAGACACAAGTATTAACAGGGACACCTCACCCTCTAAGGAGCTTTCCTGTTTTAAAGGCCTTGGCTTCTGTCCCACCTCTCAGTTGATCTTCAAAGCCCCCAAGCAGGCAAGGTTGCAATCCAGCCTACCTTTGGATGATGGAACCAAGACTTAAGATGCTTAAGAGTCACCCAGATAAGAAACTAACCTGTCCTTTCCCACTGCACAGCTTCAGTCCCCTGGGGAGCTTTGCAGGGATCAGAGGGAGGGAATATAGCAAACTTGCCTACTCTGTGGAAGCCAGGGTCTCAGGCTTAAATACCATAGCCATCAACTATTAGATAGGGACATTTCCTCAGTCTCCCTTGGGTTTCAAGCACCGGGATACAAAGTGTAGAGCCTAAATACAACACTGAAAGGAACCAGCTCTACTCCTCCAAATTAACAGTGTAGAAGAAATCAAGATATCTAGGGAATATTACAAAATAAAATTATTTAAACACTGTCCCATGATCACAGGTTTAAGACCAAAAAGGACGTTAGGCACTGCTGCCAACCCCTTTACTGTCAGATGAGCAGGTACAGGGTGGTGGCTTAGCTCTCAGATGTCACACATCTGTCCTGTCTTGCAGGAGACAGCCTGAGGTGACAACACCCACTAAAGTGTTGGCAGGCAAAGAAGCAGGCAGTAAACTGTCTATTTCTTCGGAAGCATTTTCTCAATCATAGCAAAATTCACCTTCAAAGAACACCAAAGGACAAACTACAGAAAAACCCTCGTTAAGTCAGGAACTTCCGTCTATTCCTCCAAGATTATGGTCTGTTGTTGTCAGGCCAAGGAGGGTTATTGTATCCCTTTAATTATCTGAAGGATCACAGAGAAAATCTGCACTAAGTGTTGTTGACTTTGGAAACTGATCAAATATAGACTTACTTATTGGAGCACTTCATTGTAAATCATTTTTTTTCCTTTGGGGTGTGTGTCTGTGTGTGTGTGTGTGTGTCTGTGTGTGTGTGTGTGTGTGTGTGTGTGTGTCTGTGTGTGTGTGTCTGTGTGTGTGTGGGGTGTGTGTGTGTGTGTGTGTGTGTGTGTGTTGGGATTTTTGAGGCAGGATTAAACAGGTAACCCCAACTAGCCTGGAACTTTCTACATGCCCCAAGCTGAATAACATTCTTGAATGGCATTCTCCTGCCTCAGTCTTCCTAGTTCTAGGATTAGAGACTAGAGGCTTGAGCTGCCAGCCCTGGGTCATCAGCATCTCTGAGGACTCTCAGCAGGATGAGGTTCCCAGATTTGTGAGTCAGATTAATTGAGTCAACACAGCCCTAACATCATCTCTTACTTTCTCCTCATTAGGTCAGACCCCAGCTTGAAGAGAAAACCAATGAGAAATATGAAAAATTTGAAGCCGTCCAGTATAAAGTTCAAGTTGTCGCTGGAAACAATTACTTCATTAAGGTTGGTCACAAACCTCTCTCAAACACTGTTGCAATTGTTACCTGTTGCCCCAACTGTAGCTTCATCTCTACCAGTGGTCATTAATTAAGACACTTGTAAGTGGAAGACCCCCAAACCCATTAGATACAGGAGAGTTACCTTGTTTAACCTTGGGAATACAGAAAGCTTTCTTCAGACCTATGTTAAGAAGCCAGTGTGGTCACACACACACACACACACACACACACACACACACACACACACACATACACACACACAGATACACACACACATACACACACACATACACACACACACATGCATGCACACACACACACACACGCATGCACAGGTCTGTACTTGCATGGTACTCATCAGAATGACATATGTAATAGGAAACTTTAGTTAGTAGCATTAGAAGATTAAGTCAGGAGGGATATCAGAACTCAATATCTACTATAGAAATCAAAACATTTATTCCAGAAATAAGAAAATTTGCAATTCTTATTGAGATGGTCTCAGTCCCAGGTTCATGCCTCAAAACCATTGGTCATGTTACCCTGACGGAACCTAAGCTTCTTTCTTTGTACATTACAAAGAGACAGCCTGGTGTGCATTCTCAAAGTAGGTTGCAACACAGCAGAGACATGGAGACCATGCAGTCCATATGTGCCAAAGACAGTCTGAGAGTCTTTTCCCTTATCACACTGTATGCCAGTTTTTTTCCCAACTTAGAAGTCAGAAAACAGAATCACCAAAAACAAAGACTGCCTTCTGCAACTTTCCATGTATCATGAGAATAAAATGTAACTCTGGAATGTAATCTGTGCCAAGAATTTGATTAGAAGCAGAATAAATTAAATCCAGATGGAGAAATGGATTAGTGGGTAGAAGCAGTGACTGTTCTAGCAGAGGACCTAGGTTTGGGTCTCAGCACCCACTTTGCAGCTCACAACTATTTCAAACTCCAGTTGGAGGGGATTTAGCACCCACTTCTGGTGACTTCAGGCATTGCATGCACAAGATGCACTTTAATACAGGCAAAGAAAACATTTAAATTCAAAAAATCTTTTTCTAAAAGGTATTAAAAATATATCTGGGAAATATGTTTCCTGCCATATTGTTAGCTGCTCTTTCTCCTAACATAAGGGTTGGTGGGAGTTCAGTTCCTGGGACTGCCTTGGGCCAGAAGTGTTGTTTCAGGAGAGGTTGGCACATCAAGTCTTGACAAGAGAGTAGACCTGTCATACAATTGAGACCCACATAAATAATCTTCCTTCCTATCTTCCATTGTTTTTTTTTCTTTTTTCTTTCCTTCCTTCTTCTTTCTTCCTCCCTTCTTCCATTTCTTTTTTCTTTTATGTCTTTCAGGTGGATGTAGGGTGTGGTTGTTACCTCCACCTACGAGTCTTCAGTGGTATTTCCAGAGAAAATAATTTGGAACTTCATGGATACCAGACTAACAAAACCGAGAATGATGAGCTGACCAGCTTCTAAACAGCAAATCCCAATATGATCTCATCCCTCTCATTGTAAAGAAATGCAGTCATCAATAAAGATACATTCTGGGGATTGGGGATTTAGCTCAGTGGTAGAGCACTTGCCTACCAAGTGCAAGGCCCTGGGTTCAGTCCTCAGCTCCAGAAAAAAAAAAAATAAAGATGCATTCTTCAAATAACTGTTTTCTTCCCTCATTACTCAGTATTGTGTTCACCTTACCTCCTAGAAAATTAATTTTTATTTTTATTCTTTGTTACTTATTCTATTCCTTTACATCTCAAATGATATCCCACTTCCCAGTTCCCCATCTATAAGCCCCTCATCTCACAAATTTTCTCTCCTCCACTTGCCTCTATGGGAATGTTCTCCCACCCACCCAGCCTCTCCAGCCCAACCCATCCAGCATTCCCCTACTCTGGGGCATCAAACCTCCACAGGACCAAGGTCCTCCCTTCCCATTAATGTCAGACAAGGCAACCCTCTGCTATCTATGTATCTAGAGCCACAGATCCCTCCCTGTACACTCCTTGGTTGGTGGTCTGGTCGCTGGGATCATTGTTCTTCCTATGGGATTGCAATCCTCTCAGCTCCTCCAGTCCTTCTGCCAGCTCCCCCACCAGAGACCCTGAGCTCAGTCTGATGGTTGGCTCCAAGCATTCATACCTGCATTGATCAGTTTCTGACTAACCTCCCAAGGGACAGCCGTACCAGTTTCATGTCAGCAAGTGCCTCTTGGTAATGGCAACAGTATTGGGTTTGGTGTCTGCAAACAGGATAGAACCTCGGGTAGCAGTCACCGGATGGCCATTCCTTCTGTCTCTGTTCCATTTTTTGTCCATTCTTCCTTTGGACAAGAACATTTCTGGGTTAAAAAACATTGAGACGGGTGTGTGGTCCCATCCCTTGACCAGGGGCCATGCCTATCTACTGGAGGGGATCTGTCCAGGTTCTATCTCCCCTTTTCAACTAAAATCATCCCTGTTGAGTCCTAGGAGCTTTTCCTTTCCCTGGTGTCTGGGACCCTCCAGTGGCCATCCCCATTTTCTCATCCCCACTTTTCTACATATTTTTATACAATTTCCTGACCACCTGTATCTCACTCCTCTCCACTCTGGCACCTGATACTGCCCCCCTTATTTCCTTCCCCTACTCTCTCCCTCCTTGTCCTCCTGTCCCTATATCTCCCACGATCATCATGTCCCACCTCTATGCAGTACTGAGGCACTCATACCCTGATCTTCCTTTCTTCTAAACTTCATATGATCTGTGGGTTGTATCATGGGCATGTGAGGTTTGGAGCTAATATTCACATATCAATGAGTACATACCATTTGTGTACTTTTGTGTCTGGTTTATCTCACTCTAGTTCCATCCACTTGCCTGCAATTTCATGAAGTCATTGCTTTTAATAGCTGAATAGTACTACATTGTGTAAATGTACCAAAATTTCTGTACCCAATTCCTCTGTTGAGGGACATCTAGGTTCTTTCCAGCTTCTGGCTATTATGAATAAAGCTGCTATGGGCATAGTAGAGCAAGTGTCCTTGTTTATGTTATATATGAAAATGATTTTTTTATACTGGATGGTTTTAGCTCCTTTGTCAAAGATCAAGTGACCATAGGTGCATAGGTTCCTGTCTGGGTCTTCAATTCTATTACATTGATCTACCTACCTGTCTCTGCACCAATACCATGCAGCTTTTTATCACTGTTGCTCTCTAGTACAGCATGAGGTGAGGGATGGCGATTCTCCCAGAAGTTCTTTTACTGTTGAGAATCGTTTTTGATATTCTGGGTTTTTGTTCTTCCACATGAATTTGAGGATTGCTTTTTCAAACTCTGTGAAGAATTGAGTTGGAATTTTGATGGGGATTTCGTTGAATCTGTAGATTGCTTTCAGCAAGATGGCTATTTATCCTATATTGATCCTGCCAATTCATGAGCATGAGAGGTCTTTCCAACTTCTGGGGGCTTCTTCAATTTCTTTCTTCAGCAACTTGAAGTTCTTGTCATATAGATTTTTCGCTTGCTTGTTTAGAATCACACCAAGATATTTTATATTATTTGTGACTCTTTTGAAGAGTGCTGTTTCCTTAATTTATTAGCCCATGTATACTTTGAGTAGAGGAAGGCTACTGATTTGTTTGAATTAATTTTATATCCAGGTACTTTGCTGAAGTTGTTTATCAACTGTAGGAGCTCTTTGGTAGAATTTTTAGGGTCTTTTACATATATTATCATATCATATGCAAATAGTAATATCTTGACCTCCACCTTCCAAATTTGTATCCCTTTGATCTCCTTTTTTTTTTTTTTGTCTAATTGTAATGATTCCAAAGTCAAGCACTCTATTGACTAGGTAGGAAGGGAGTGAGTAGCCTTGTCTTCTCCCTGACTTTAATGGGATTGCTTTGAGTTGGCTTCCTTTTAGTTTGATATTGACCATTGGTTTGCTGTATATTGCTTTTATTACATTTATGTATGGAACTTGAATTCCTGATCTCTTCAATACTTTTAACATGAAGGGCTGTTGTATTGTGTCAAAAGTTATTTCAGCATCTAATGAGATGATCATTGTTTTTTTTTCTTTTAAGTTTGTTTGTATAGTTTGTATAGTGGATTACATTGATGCATTTCCATATATTGAACCATCTCTGCATTCCTGGGATGAAGCCTACTTGAGTATGTGATTGATTGTTGTGGTGTGTTCTTGGATTCGGTTTCAAGAATTTTTTTTAAACATTTATTTATTATGTATACATCATACAGCTTTCTGCCTGCATGTACACCTGCAGGCCAGAAGACAGCACCAGACCTGATTATAGATGGTTGTGAGCCACCATGTGGTTGCTGGGAATTGAACTCAGGACCTCTGGAAGAGCAGACAGTGCTCTTAACCTCTGAGCCATCTCTCCAGCCCCGGTTTCAAGAATTTTATTGAGTATTTTTGCATCTATATTCATATGGAAAAACTGGTCTGAATTCTGTTTTTTTTTTTTTTTTTTTTTTTGGATCTCTTTGTCACTTAGGTAACTGTGGTTTCATAGAAAGAATTGGGTAGTGTTCCTTCTGTTTCTATTTTGTGAAATAGTTTGAGAAGTATTAGTATTCAGTCTTCTTTGAAGATCCAAAAGAATTATGGACTAAAACTATCTGCCTTAGGCTTTCTTTGGTTGGGAGACTTCTAATGACTGCTTCTATTTCCTTAGGGGTTATGGGACTGTTTAGATGGTTTATCTGATCCTGATTTAACTTTGGTATCTGGTATCTGTCTAGAAAATCATTTATTTCATCTTGATTTTCCAGTTTTGTTGATTATAAACTTTTAGTAGTAGGATCTGATTATTTTTTTAATTTTCTCGGTTTCTGTTGTTATGTCTCTCTTTTCATTTCTCATTTTGTTAACTTGGATACTGGCTCTGTGCCCTCTTGTTTGTTTGGTTAAAGGTTTGTTTATCTAAAAAAAGGCCAAAGTGAGGTGTTTCACTCCTACTTGGAAGGTGAAAAAAATTAGTCATGAGAGGAACAAAAAGGAAAGGATCTTGGTGGGAGAGCAGAGGGGAAAGTAATAGGGAGAGTAAGATTATGTACAGGGAGAGACAGGAACAAGGCACAGAGTGCCAGAAAAATGGATACAAATATACAGCTACTGGATTTGGAGGGTGGCAGTTAGGGTAGGAAGTAAGGGTTGGGGTGGAGGTTGGGGAATTTCTAGGAATTCCCAGAGACCTGGGATGAGGCAGGAAGGCTTCCTGGACTCAGTGCAGATGACCTAGCCAAAATGCCAAACAGTGGGTATATGAAACCTGAAGAGACCTCCTCTACTAGCCAGGCAGGACCCCCAGAGTAGGGATGGGGACATCAATGCACTTATAGAATTTTTGACCCAAAATTATTCCTGTCTAAAAGATATACAAGAACAAAAATGGGGCAGACACAGAAGGAATGGCCAACAAGTGACTGCCCAACTTGAGATCTATCCTACAGGCCATCTCTTACACTATTACTCATACTATGTTGTATTCAGTGACAGGAGCCTAGCATGGCTGTTCACTGAGAGGCTTTACCCAGCAGCTGACTGAGACAGGTATAGATACAACGAGGCAAACATGGGACGGAGGTCACAGACCCCTATGGAAGAATTGGGGAAGGATTGAGGCAACTGAAGGGGATGTCAACCCAACAGGGAGACCAACAGTGTCAACTAACCTAGACGCTGGAAGGTCCCAGAGTCTGAGGTTCAATCAAAGTGCATACAAGGGCTAGTCCAAAGCCCCAGGCTCATGTGTAGCAATAGATTGCCTTGGCTGGCCACAGTAGGAGAGAATGGGCCTCATCCTGTAGAGACTTGATGCCTCATGATGGGGAGATAAGCAAGTGGGGAACCTTCTCAGAGATGAAGGGAAGGGGAGATGGTAGGAAGAACTCTGCAAAGGGAAACCAAGAAGTAGGAGCAGCATTTGGGATGCAAATAAGTAAAATATTTATTATTTAAAAATGAATAAAATAAACACAAAGAAAAAGACCCAAACTAAAAGCAGAAGAAAGAGTGCGTCCCTGTGTTTTCAATTGTTAAATCTGTTCATGTCAGCCTACTATGATATATAAATGTTTTTCCCCTAGTCACTTGTTTATAATGAAAGTTAAATTGCAGTGGGGAATGTCATGTAGCCTCCATAGCCAACAGTTTGAATGAGGAGTATGGCTTTTGGAGAATAAAGGGCTGCCATCTTAAGGTGAGGCAGTACAACAGGCAGAAATTCTGTTCAGGCAGAGATACTGGCAGATGCAGAAGACTGAAAGGAGACGGGACTGGGAAATGTACAATGAGAACCATGTGGAGCAATGCAATGGTGGAGAAGTTGGGTTGAGGTAGAGGCTAGCTAAGACACTGCTCCAGGTTAAAGGTCAGCAGCTCTAACTTATGCAGATGTCTGCCTATCTTTATTCAACCTGGAGCAGGATCCCACAAAAGCCCTGCTATATCAGGTACAACAATAGAGGGCATGAAACCCAGACTAAGAAAATGAATTCTAGACACAAGAATCAGAGGAGAGAATCCAGGCACAGGAGCATGAAAGGAAGGCATCAGCTGTAGTTGTAGCTGAAATCCCAGACCTCAGAATCAGTAATGTATACTCAGAGTGGACAGTATCCGAGGACAGTTTAGAGAAGCTTATTTACTGAAATGAACTTATGTTTCAAAACAGTAAAAGAAATGTTTTGTAAATGGGCACAGATAATGCAAAAAGAAAGAAACTGAGAATTGACAATCAAAGGAAAAAATTTAAACTTGAATATAATGAGCTAAATTCTCTGAAGAAAAGTGAGAATTGGCAAGATTAAAAATAATCTGATGCCGCGAGGCAAGCGCAGGAACCCAAGCAACAGAAACCAAGACTACATGGCATCATCGGAGCCCAATTCTCCCACCAAAGCAAACACGGAATATCCAAACACACCAGAAAAGCAAGATCTAGTTTCAAAATCATATTTGATCATGATGCTGGAGGACTTCAAGAAAGACATAAAGAACTCCCTTAGAGAACAAGTAGAAGCCTACAGAGAGGAATCACAAGAATCCCTGAAAGAATTCCAGAAAAACAAAATCAAACAATTGAAGGAATTAAAAATGGAAATAGAAGCAATCAAGAAAGAACACATGGAAACAACCCTGGACATAGAAAATCAAAAGAAAAGACAAGGAGCTGTAGATACAAGCTTCACCAACAGAATACAAGAGATGGAAGAGAGAATCTCAGGAGCAGAAGATTCCATAGAAATCATTGACTCAACTGTCAAAGATAATGTAAAGCAGAAAAAGCTACTGGTCCAAAACATACAGGAAATCCAGGACTCAATGAGAAGATCAAACCTAAGGATAATAGGTATAGAAGAGAGTGAAGACTCCCAGCTCAAAGGACCAGTAAATATCTTCAACAAAATCATAGAAGAAAACTTCCCTAACCTAAAAAAAGAGATACCCATAGGCATACAAGAAGCCTACAGAACTCCAAATAGATTGGACCAGAAAAGAAACACCTCCTGTCACATAATTGTCAAAACACCAAACGCACAAAATAAAGAAAGAATATTAAAAGCAGTAAGGGAAAAAGGTCAAGTAACATATAAAGGCAGACCTATCAGAATCACACCAGA
The DNA here is from genome assembly GCF_021556685.1 of Rattus norvegicus. Taxonomy (NCBI): domain Eukaryota; kingdom Metazoa; phylum Chordata; class Mammalia; order Rodentia; family Muridae; genus Rattus; species Rattus norvegicus. The sequence continues at coordinate 78,362,018 of NC_141544.1, forward strand.
CTTTTCGCCAGAAACTATGAAGGCCAGAAGATCCTGGACAGATGTCATACAGACCCTAAGAGAACACAAATGCCAGCCCAGGTTACTGTATCCTGCAAAACTCTCAATTAACATAGATGGAGAAACCAAGATATTCCATGACAAAACCAAATTTACACAATATCTTTCTACAAATCCAGCACTACAAAGGATAATAAAGGGTAAAGCCCAACATAAGGAGGCAAGCTATACCCTAGAAGAAGCAAGAAACTAATCGTCTTGGCAACAAAACAAAGAGAATGAAAGCACACAAACATAACCTCACATCCAAATATGAATATAACAGGAAGCAATAATCACTATTCCTTAATATCTCTCAACATCAATGGCCTCAACTCCCCAATAAAAAGACATAGATTAACAAACTGGATACGCAATGAGGACCCTGCATTCTGCTGCCCACAGGAAACACACCTCAGAGACAAAGACAGACACTACCTCAGAGTGAAAGGCTGGAAAACAACTTTCCAAGCAAATGGTCAGAAGAAGCAAGCTGGAGTAGCCATTCTAATATCAAATAAAATCAATTTTCAATTAAAAGTCATCAAAAAAGATAAGGAAGGACACTTCATATTCATCAAAGGAAAAATCCACCAAGATGAACTCTCAATCCTCATCTTCGGTTGGTTTATATACAAGTGTGCAATTTCTAGGCTTGAAAGTAAAATGATGCTATCTGGTGCTGCATAGAGGAGCCTTATTTTTTATTATGGCAGCTTGCTATTTTTGTAACATGGTGATTTGGTTGAACACAATAAAGTACAGTAGTAACTGAAAAAAAAAAGAAATGTACGATAGAATATGCCAAATAAAGGCATAGAGAACATGGATCTGAAGGATATTAGTCCTAAAATTTAAAAAATCGTTATATGAATTTAAAAGACATATAGCATTTTATTGTCTAATATGAAATTTTGCAAGGATATACCTGGCTATATTGTGAGCCTTTAAAAATAAGCAATGGTCAAAGTTTAGTCCATAGGTATACATGTATACCATTCATGTGCCTGGTGTTCATGGAGGCTAGAAATGGTTGTGAGATCTTCTGAAACTGGAGTTATAGATGATTTTGAACCACCATATAGGTGTTGGGAGTTGAACCCTGATCCTCTGAATGACCAGCACGTGCTTTAAGACACTAAGCCATCCTTCTACCCTCATAAGTTTAGAAAACTTAAGCTTCATTTCATGATTTGGAAAGTGTTAATATACTGTTACTTAGCTATAGGTAATGTGATTTAAATTGTTTTTCTTTAATATTATTTCCTAGAAGACATTGATTGACTACTATCTGGAGTTTGTGAAACTCAGGAATAAAACTCTGTGGCTATCTATGTCTATAATATCTAAAAAAAATAGTATTATGCATGATTCCTAGTTCTTGATTATAAAGTTAAAAAGTGATTCTATTTATACCAAATAAACAAATCCATTTTCAATTTATATTTTATATTTGATGTTATTGTTAACAGCATTCCAGTAAGATGTAGAACTTACGAAAATTTTGTATTAATTTAAGAATTAGATATAATCAATAATTATCTTAAATAAGTATAATTGTGACAGTTATGAAGATTGAATTGTTGAATAAAACATACATTGAATTGTAAAAAAAAAAAAAAGAAAGTGTGTCCCTGTGCTTTCAATTGTTAATTGAATGAATGTCAGGCTATCAGGATATTTAAATGTTTGTCACCTCCTCACCAGCTCTAGAAAGAAAGGCAAGCTGCTCTGAGGAAGGCCACAAAGTCCCCAAAGCCAAATGGTAGTGTAAGGAGTATGTCTTTTTGCATTATAGAGGGCTGATGGCTTGGAGGTGGAGCAGGAGAATGGGCAGAATGTTTGGGCAGGCCAAGATGTGGACAGATGCAGGAGAGACAAGATAGACCCCAAAGGAAGATGGAAGGGAGACAGGACAGAGCTGGGATATAGGCAGTGAGAACCACGTGGATAGACACAATGGCAGAGAAGTTGGGTTAGGCTGAGAGACTAAGGCTCAGCCAAAGGCCATCTGTCTTAAGCTATATAGATTTCTACATGTCTTTATAAAACATGTGTTCCCGTGAAAGCCCTGCAATAATAAATATATATAGCTATAATTTTCAAATACAATGATTATGAAAATGTAGGTTACTCAAAGGGATACATGTCTTGTAAGGGTCTATGTTTCACTGAAGAATGATATCCCAGGCATAAATAGTATGTAGCTGCCAAGAGTGTTTTATTTTGTAGAAGTCTCGTATGTCAGGGACTCATACAACAACTCAAGAAAAAGACCCTGAAGGGAGCTCTCAGGCCTGATTTAAAGCACATTAGGAGAATCTGGGTGTAGGTTATCTCTATCTTAATCTGTTGCATCTATCACTAGGGATATTTTAGAACCATTATTGGGGCATATTGATTAGAAACTGTTGTTTGGGAAGTCTGTAAACTGTTGCTGACCTATTTGTCTCAGGCCAGGTGACAGGGCAGCTACTGATGGCAGGGCAATTTTTGACTAGCTGGAACAATTACTGCGCTCTACAGTAGACATTGTGCTCTGATATCAATCTTCAAACGCTACTAACCAAAGTACACAATTATATATGGTACTGTGGGAATGTAAATGCATGTAGATACCTGTCTCTCTCTCTCTCTCTCTCTCTCTCTCTCTCTCTCTCTCTCTCTCTCTCTCGTGTGTGTGTGTGTGTGTGTGTGTGTGTGTGTGTGGTCACACTGACTTCTTAACATAGGTCTGAAGAAAGCTTTTGGTATTCACAAGGTAAAACAAAGTAACAATCCTGACATGCAATACTTCCGGGGGTCTTCCACTTTCAAGTGTCCTAATTAAAGAGCAGTAGTAGAAATGAAGCTACAGTTGGGGCAACAGGTAATAGTTGCAGCAGTGTCTGATGGAGGTCCATGACCAACCTTAATGAAGTAAACTTTTCCAGAGACAACTTGAACTTTATACTTGATGGCTGTGAATTTTTCATATTTCTCACTGGGTTTTCTGTACAATCAGTGGTCTGTCCTTATGAGGAGAAATTAAGAGATAATGTTAGGGATGTGTTGACTCAGTTTATCTGAGTCGCAAGTCTGGGAACCTCATCCTGCTGAGAGTCCTCAGAGATGCTGATGACCCTGGGCTGGCTGCTCAAGCCTCTAATCCCAGAACATGGAAGGTTGAGGCAGGAGAATGTTAGTCAAGTATGTTTTTCACCTTGGGGCATATAGAAAGTTCCAGGCTAGTTGGGGCTACCTAAATAAATCCTGCCTCAAGGGGTTGGGGATTTAGCTCAGTGGTAGAGCGCTTGCCTAGCAAGCACAAGGCCCTGGGTTCGGTCCCCAACTCCGAAAAAAAAAGAAAAGAAAAAATAAATAAATAAATAAATCCTGCCTCAAAAATCAAAGCATACACACACACACACACACACACACACACACACACACACAAATAAATACATAAATAAAAACAAAGCAAACAAAAATATGGTTACAATTTGCAATGAAGAGTTCTAATAGGTACATCTATATTTGATCAGTGAATACAAAGAAAATGACACATAGTTGAGACTTTCTCTGGGCTCCTTCAGATCATTCTAGGGATACAATAACCCTCTCTGGCCTGACACTGTGTGAGGACCCAACAGACCAGAATCTTGGAGAAAAGACTGAATTCCTGATTTAATAACGACTCTTAGTAGTGTCTGAACCATGGTGTTCTCTGGAGGGAGAATGAGTGCTGTGATTGAGAAAATGCCTCCAAAAAGAACAGTTTACTGTCTGCTTCTCTGCCTCCCAACACTTTAGTAGGAGGTGTCCCCACAGCTGTCTCCTGCAACACAGGATAGATGAGTGACATCTGGGAGCTGAGCCACCATCCTGTACCTGCTCACCTGATGATAAAGGGGTTAGCAGCAGAGCCTAATGGACTCTGAAATAAATACACCATCCTGCACTATGCTGGGCACAGCTGAACCATATGGCACCAGCAGGTTGTTCTCATCTAACAGACTCTCTAGCCCAGAGCTCCTGAAAACTCTCCACTCGATTCACTAAGTTCCAATGTTGGGTTGTTACCATGCCAGCCCAAGTAGGGAGAGACTGGTCTAGTCCCTAGTTTTAGTGGGATTGCTTCAAGTTTCTCTCCGTTTAGTTTGGTGTTGGATACTGATTTGCAGTATATTGCTTTTACTATGTTTAGGTGTGGGCCTTGAATTTCTGATCTTTCCAAGACTTTTATCATGAAGGAGTGTTGAATTTTCTCAAATGCTTTCTCAACATCAAATGAGATGATCATGTGGCTTTCTTTTCCTTCGAGTTTGTTTATATAGTAGATTGCATATATTGAACAATTCCAGCATCCCCAGGATGAATCCTACTTGATCATGGTAAATGATCATTTTGATGTGTTCTAGAATTTACTTTGTGAGAATTTTATTGAGTGTTTTGGCATCGATATTCATAAGTAAAATTGGTCTGAGGTTCACTTTCTTTGTTGGGTCTTAGTGTGGTTTAGGTGTAACCATAACTGTGGCTTCAAAGAAAGATTTGGGTAGTGTTCCTTCTGTTTCTATTTTCTGGAATAGTTTGAAGAGTATTGACATTAGGTCTTCTTTAAGGTCTGATAGAATTCAGTATTTAACCCATCTCAACCTGGGCTTTTTTTTGGTTGGGAGACTTTTAATGACTGATTTTATTTCTTTGGGTGTTATGGGACTGTTTAGCTGCTTTATCTGATCCTGATTTGACTTTGATTCCTGCTAGCTGTCTAGAAAATTGTCCATTTCCTCCAGATTTTCCAGTTTGGTTGTGTATAGGCTTTTGTAGTAGAATATAGTGATATTTTGAAATTCCTCAGTTTCTGTTGTGATGTATCCTTTTACATTCCTGGTTTTGTTAATTTGGATACTGTCTCTGTGACATCTGGTTAGTCTGGCTAAGCGTTTACATTTCTTGTAAATTTTCTCAAAGAACCAGTTCCTGGTTTTGTTGATTCTTTGTATAGTTCTTTTTTTTTTCTACTTGCTTGATTTCAGCTCTGAGTTTCATGATTACCTGCCATCTACTACTCTTAGGTGTATTTGCTTCTTCTTGTTCTAGACCTTTCAGGTTTGCTGTCAAACTGTTAGTGTGCTCTCTCCAGTCTCTTTTTGGAGGCACTCAGATCTATGAGTTTTCCTCTTAGCACAGTTTTCATTGTTTGGGTTTGTTGTACCTTCCTTTTCATTAAATTCTAAAAAGTCTTTATTTTTCCTTGAACAAGTTATTATGTAGACTATTGTTCAGCTTCCATTAGTGTGTAGGCTTTCTGCTGTTTTTGTTGTTATTGAAGACAAGCCTTAGTCCATGGTGATCAAATAGGATGCATGGGATTATTTCAAACTTCTTGTATTAGTTGACACTAGTTTTGTGTCCAATTATATGGTCAATTTTGGAAATCGTACTATGGGGTGCTGAGAAGAATTTATATTCTTTTGTTTTAGGATGAAACATTCTATAGATATCTGTTAAATCCATTTGGTTCATGTCTTCTGTTAGTTTCACTGTGTCTCTGTTTAGTTCATCTGTCCATTGATTAGAGTGGGGTGTTGAGGTCTCCCACTATTATTGTGTGAGGTGATATGGGTGCTTGAGGTTTAATAATATTTCTTTTATGAATGAGGATGCCTTTACATTTGGAGTAGAGATGCTCAAAATTAAGAGTTCATCTTTGGGATTTTTTTTGTTTGTTTGATGAGTATGAAGTGTCCTTCCTTATCTTTTTTGATAACTTTTGGTTAAAGGTCGATTTTATTCACTATTAGAATAGCTACTCCAGCTTGTTTCTTGGGAGCATTTGCTTGTAAAATTTTTTCCAGCCTTTTACTCTGAGGTAGTGTCTGTCTTTGTCACTGAGGTGTGTTTCCCATATGCAGCAAATGCTGGATCATGTTTACATATCCAGTCTGTTAGTCTATGTTTTTTATTGGGGAATTGAATCCATTGATGTTAAGAGACATTAAGGAATGCTGATTGTTGCTTCCTGTTATTTTTGTTGTTAGAGGTGGAATGATGTATGTGTGGATATCTTCTTTGAGGTTTGTTGAAAGAAGATTAATTTCTTGCTTTTTCTAGGGTGTAGTTTCTCTCCTTGTGTTGGAGTTTTCCATCTATTATCATATTAGAGCTGAATTTGTGGAAAGATATTGTGTAAATTTGGTTTTGTCATGGGATATCTTGGTTTCTCCATCTATTGTAATTGAGAGTTTTGCTGGATATAATAGCCTGGGTTAGCATTTGTGTTCTCTTAGGGACTGAATGACATCTGCTGATGATCTTCTAAGTTTCATAGTCTCTGTTGAGAAGTCTGGTGTAATTCTGATAGGTTAATTCATGCTTCTCCCAGTTTTATATTTACTTTATTATTATTACTTACTTTTTTTTTGATATATGGTTTCCGTGCGTACCAATCCTTGGCTGTGATAGAACTGATTGTGTAGACCAGGCTGGCCTTGAACTCACAGATATCTGCCTGTCTCTGCTCCCTCCCCCCTAGTACTGGGATTAATGATGTGTGCCACCAGGTCCAGTGTTCTTTTTTTTTTTTTTTTAAAGAGGGTGTTGCATGTGGCCCAGGTTGACCTGGAACTCACTCTGCAGTCCAGGTTTACTCACTATAAACCTTGAACTTCCTACTTTCCTGCCTGGATTACAGGCATGTCCTTTCTAGTCTTATCCTTCTGACACTGCTTTCCAAGTGATGGGATTCCTAACTGATGAGTTAATAGCCCAACCATTTAAAATTTAAGCTTCTCTTTAGAAGAAATATTAGGTATCATGTGGGAAGTGCTAGGGATAACTAGGAATAGGGCAGAGAAAAGGGACAGAGGCTTGCTGTTTACCCATCCTTGCACACTAGGGTGATTCCATTCGAGAGGAAGGGGTGTAGAGTTCTGAGTGAAAGAGGCATAGGTGTCAGTTATTTTATTATGTTCTTCTGTGTTCAAGTAATTCTAAAAACAAGATAAAATGAAATACACATATCAAAAAACAACCAAAATTATTCTTACCAGGGGGCTGAAATTATGTCTTAAAAAAAAAAAAACTTCTAAATCACCTTTCCTTAGATTTACAGAACCCACAGAGTGTTTGGTAATCTGTATATAACATCAGAATCTTAGACTCCTTCTTTTAATCCTGTATGTCAAGGATTTGTAGACTTCTTTGAGGTTTGACTTACAGAAAAGAAATAAGGCTGTCTAAAAAGAAGAAAAGGGAATTTTGCTTCAGAGACTGCTGTCAAACGATCTTCAGTGAGGTGCAAAGGTTTTTATCCAAGGTCTTTCTAGCCAAATCCTGATATGTTGACAGGATTAACTATCATGATGGTCAACCAGAGTTCTAATAATTGATTTCATTGAAGACAGTCTTTTTCTTGTAGCACATGCAGGCTTTCCTTCAACACCTTATGTAGTCCATCTTGATCTTGAACTCATGGATCTGCTCTCAAATCCTCTTGAATCTGTCTCTCAAATTCTGGAACTACAAGCATGTGCCTCTGTGTTCAGTGCTAAAATCTTCCAACTTTAAATGGCTTGTTCTTGCTGATGTTCAGAATCAATAAATGACACTTTAAGGTTAGGGATGTAACTCAATGTTAGGGCTCTTTGCCAAACTTGCTTAAGGCACTAGGTTCAATCCCTAGTGCCACCAAGAAAAAAATATTCTTTACCAAAGCAGATCATAGAACCCTACCTAATCCCTTAAAGACAGCCATAATACTTAAATATACCTTGTTCAAAACTTCTCCTGCCCTTTTGTTTAAGAGTTGACCTTCCTTTCTTGTAGGAGGTCATACAATCTTCATTCTAGGAGGGGTTCTACCCACTACTCTAGAGATGAACCTCCTCACAGGTAGACCAAGAATCCAAACAGACCAGCCCTGATGGTTCTCCTACCCAGTCTTTCACCAGTAGGCCATAAACCTCCCTGTCTAGTCACATCTACAGTAAGCTGTCCATTTTTGAACATTAAATAATTTAAGGACAGCTGACCTTGCATATCTGAGACTCCATTTTCAAAGTGTCCTGTGTCATTTAAAATTTTGATGATGTAAACCTATCCTATTTTTTTCTGTACTGTCTCTTGTCATAGGAGTGTGAGTCTTAGAAAGAAGAGAATATGTATTGCCCTCTTGCATGCCCCTACATAATATTCACTGTAATTATTCATTCTGCACTGAGTCAAAGTTTGAAATATTATTCTTGACATACTTTCTTTTAGATTTCCTTTCACTTTTGAGACAGTGTATCACTGAAAAGTTCTGGCTGGTGTTGAACTCACTATTTAGTTCAGTCTAGTCTTGAACTCACAGAGCCCCACATGCCTCTGTCTCTCAAGTGCTGTGATTAAAGGCAAGAACCACCATACCTGGATAACAACCTTTTAATGTCAATATATAGTTCTCTATTGTACACACACACACACACACACACACACACACACACACACACACACACAAATAAGTGTGTTAAAAGAAAGCAGAAATTAATACATGACTCTGGACTGGACCTCTGTGGTAAAGGACAATATTGCAACAACTTGAGATGCTTCAGTGGTACCTGGAGACTAGGTGTCAGGATGCCATCAGTGTTCATTCCCTGCTCTTGATTGTTGGGTTTTGGCTGTGCAGGAGAATGGCCTCGTGGGAACTGTACAGTACTATTTACACTAGAAAGCTCTAGGAAGCATTTGTAGGTGATGGAAAAAATGCAATTGACTCTCAAGTATAAGAGAAACATGGGGGTGGGAGAGAGGGCAGCTTTTTTATCAGTTATGATTGTTTCCAAACATGTCTTGTAAAAAATCAAACTAATTTTCAAATATGAAGGCAAAGATGACATGCTGGGTTCTGGCCAACTAAAGGGATCAACGAGTATGCTCCCCTGACAGCCACCAATACACCAACAGTGTGGATGGGGTGGTAAAATCCTTTTTTCAATTACAACTGAGCCATATATAGGTTTCATAAAGTTTCCAGTTGTTATTGTTAACTGTGGGCTGTCTACCCTGAACCATGAACACTGCGCTCTCCTTGGCAGCATGTATATTTAACATTGGAAGGATACAGAGGTTACTATAGCTCTTGCCCAAGGATGACATACTAATTAAGGAAACATATTTAAAAATAATTGTCTAGGAAGAAAAGGTTAACACTATAATGAGTAATGGGGAGGAAAACAGTTATTTCACAAATGCTTCTTTATTGGTGGCTGCATCTGTTTACAAGGAGAGGAATCAGATCTCTTTAGAATTTGCTGCTTAGAAGGAGGTCAGCTCATCATTCTTGGTTTTGTTAGTATGGTAACCACTAAGTTCCAAATCATCCTCTCCAGAAAGACCCTGGAAGACTTTTATGTGCCCCACGTCCATCTGAAAGATATAAAAGAAGAAAGAAAAAAAACAAAGAAAGAAAGAAACAAAGAAAGGAAGAAAGAAGGAGAGAGAGAGAGAGAGAGAGAGAGAGAAAGTTTTTATTCAATTTATTTGTATAAATGTTTTGCCTGCTTGCGTTTAAGTGCATCTCACACATGTAATGCCTAAAAACCTCAGAAGAGGGTGTTAAATACCCTAGAACTGGAATTTGAGGGCAAATTGTGAGCTGCCATGTGGGTGCTGAGACCCAAATTCAGGTCTTCTGCAATAACAGCCAGTGCTCCTTCCTACCCACTAATCCATTTCTCCATCTGGATTTAATCTATTGTACTTTGAATTAAAATTTTGGCATAGATTACAGTCCAGTGTTACATTTTATTTTCATGGTGCCTGGAACAGGAGCATATGGCAGCCTGAGTTTTTGGTTATTCTGTTTTCTGACTTCTAAGTTGGGAGAAAATTTGGTATATAGTTTGATAAGGGAAAATAAACTCAGATTGGCTTTAGAAAATGGGAGCAGTATGGGCCCCATATTTCTCCTGTGTTTCAATCTACTTTGTGAACGCACGTCAGGCTGCATCCTTTGTAAAGTAAAAATAATGAATTCTAAGTACCATTGTGATAACTCCCAATGGTGGATGGGCATGAACCTGGGACAAAGACCATCTAGATAAGAATTGTCACTTTTTCCTTTATTGAAGCAATAAAGGTTTTGTGTTCTACAGTAGATACTGTGTTCTGATATCCCTTCCTACCTTAATTTTCAAATGAAACTAATTAAAGTTTACCATTATATATGTCACTCTGATGAGAATTTGGGGCATCTTGCAAATGTATTAATTAAAGACCAGTGGTAGAAATGAAGCTACAGTTGCAGCAACAAGAAACTATCACATCTGTGCTTGAAGAAAGTCAGTGTCTAACTTTAATGAAGTAATTTTTTCCAGCGACAACTTGAACTTTATAATCAACAGCTTGAAATTTTTCATATTTCTCATTGGTTTTCTCTTCAAGCAATGGTTTGACCTTATGAGGAGAAAGTAAGAGATGATGTTAAGGCTGTGTTGACTCAATTTATCTAAGTCACAACCTTATCCTGCTGAGAGTCCTCAGAGATGCTGATGACTCTTGGCTGACTGCTCAAGCATCCAGATTTAATCCCAGAACTTGGAAGACTGAGGCAGGAGAATGTCGTTCAAGAATGTTATTCAGTTTGGGGCATTGGGGCAGTGAAAGACAGCCTGGTTCCTGGTTGAGCTGAGGTTCAAAACTCCAGTGACCCTGAAAGGGAAGGTATGCATTTCCCTAAGTTCCCAGGAAACCAGGCCAGTCATTGACTTGCAGCCCTCCATAGATTTGTGACCATCAATCACATAAGGGCAATGTCCCAAGCCCCTTCACAGGTAGAGTATATGACCAGAGGTCACACGGGCTCAAGACAGATCTCCATTATAATGAGGTGCCTAAAGGCCTGGGGGCTTAGCCAATGAAGTTTTCCTTCCCAGACACTCCTCCCTGCAAAGGTATTTAATCTCAGGCCCCCTCTGAGAAGTGGAGTATGGTTTTACTCATCCACTTTCTGCCATGACAATAAATGTCTTGAAATCATAGACTGACTCCTTTTTATGGGATCCACCATGGGGAGCCAGAGAGAAGGCTTTCACCTACAAAGCCACTGTCTAATCTCCCGAAGAGGGCTTTTCTGCATCTCCAGTGGTGGCTGCCACCAATCCCAAGCCTGCCACTGCCATCCAGCCAAAGACTCTCCTGGCAGGACCAGCCAGAGCATCCCCCCTCTTTTGCCCCTTGCCCCCAGGCTATATCCAGTCCCCCAGGACCTCACTCCATTCTCATCTCCTCCATAGTATCCCAGCAGGGCCTGGATGCCCAAGAGCCTGAGAACCAATGGCTCCAGCTTCCTTGCAGGCCTGGGGACACTTGAGCCAGCTCTGGCTGTGTCCTGTGCTCAGACTGCACTTCCCCATCCCCAGAGCGGTGTCCTGTGGCTTCTCACAGTCCAACACCCACCCAGAAGCAGCGTGGGGTAAGCATAGTCAAATATTCCGTGTCCTGCCTCCCTGAGCGGCTGAGCACTGTAGCAGAGTAGAACAAGACCCCCATTAATCCTACAACTGGCGCCCAATGTGGGGCTTGAACAGGTAAACAACTGCAGGAACAGATACTCTGGGAAGGTAAGGCCCAACCCCAACTCTGTGTCCTTTTCTGCTGTGCTTTTTGTCAGTCCCATCACATGGATTTGGACAAGTTGAAGAGGCAACTGAAGCCTCCTGGCCAGAGCTACTCTCTGGTGTTGGCTGAAGGTTCCTCTAGCCCCTGTCTTAATCCTGACAGCCCACAACGGGTGTTGGCAAAAACTATCTAACTTCTCCTTAAAACAAAAAGAAAACCTGGTAATGCAACGGCCACTTAAAAGCCACAGGGCAGCTGCCACTTCTTAAACCTGCGGGAAGGCTTAGCACTTTGGACCTCTGTGGAATACCCCAAAGCTGATAGGACAAGGGAACTTTCCAACTGGACAAAGCGTTTCTCCTCTTTTCTGTCATGGGCAACTCAACATCACATAAAAATTTCCCCCATACTAGAGAGATATGTGCCCTACTAAAATCCCACAGAATAAAAATAGCCAAAATAACAAACAAACAAACAAACAAACAAAACAAAAAACCAAGCCCCCTTGTTTTGGGAAGAAGTCCTTCAGAGAGTGCCATGCATGGCCAATGACAATATTTATAGCCCAGACTCATGGGCCTGAGTAGCTTCTTTCATTAAAAACAGAGATAAGCAAGAAGGAAAAATACCTTCCTGTGATTTTTTTGCTGATCTTAGCTGCAATTTGGCAATTCATAGGCCGTCTAAAATAGGACAGTCTGACAGCAACACAGCTCCTGAGCCCCCTCAGTCAGATGAACCCAAAGATCAAGGTCTTAAGAAACACCCTATTTCTGATCTCACAGCCCTTACCCAACTAATAAGGGAAATAAAATCCATCTACCCATCCCTGCCTCCTTATACTTCAGAGGAGCCAATAAATAAACCATCTGCTCCTCCTGCCCCTCTCTCTACCCAAGGGCAGGGCTCCATTAAAAATATAAAGGAGCTTCAACCTGCCTCTTCACAGTCTAATATGGAACTAGAACCCCAAAGTGTGCAAGCATCCCCTGTTAATATCAATCCCAGTTGAACTAGACCACTAGGGTACCCATGGCAAGCCTCAGATTTAAAAGAATTCAGGCAGGCAGTGAAGGAAGATGGTTCATGCACCTTGGACAAAATCTCTCCTACAGAGTCATATTACCAACCTAAGATTACTACTCCCCAAGATTGGAGAGATATTTGCCGTTCTTCCCTGCCTGACCCGATGTTTTTGGAATGGGAAGCCTTATTCCAAGACAAAGACCTTGTCTATGGCTCCCCATGGCAGATCCGATGAAAAGAGGCAGTCCATGGTTTCAAGACATTTGTTGTCATGGCAGAAAGTGGATGAGTAAAACCATCCCCTACTTCTCAGAGTGGGCCTGAGATTAAATATCTTTAGCAAGGAGGAGTCTCTGGAAAGAAAAGCTTCGTTGACTAAGTCTCCAGGCCTTTAGGCACCTCATTATAATTGAGATCTGTTTTTACCCTCTGTGACCTGTGCTCACATCCTCTACCTGCAAAGGAGCTTGACACGCAAGTTGCCCTTATGTGACTGATGGTCACAAATCTATGGAGGGCTGCAAGCCAGTGACTAGACTAGACTGGTTTCCTTGGAACTTAGGGAAATGCATACCTTCCCTTTCAGGGTCACTGGGGTTTCGTACCTCAGCTCAACCAGAAACCAGGATGTCTTTCACTGCCCCACAGGGGTATATAGAAATGTCCAGGCTAGTTGGGCCATTGAATCCGGCCTCAAAAATCAAAACAAACACACACACACACATACACACACACACACACACACACACACACACACACACACGCACACGCACACAAGCTAATAATAATAGTAATAATAATAATAATAATAATAATAATAATAATAATAACAACAGCAACAACAAGCAAAAAAACATTTATTCATGATTTGCAATGAAGGGCCCCAATAGGTACATCTATATTTGATCAATGAATACAAGGTAACGACACATAGTGGAGATTTTCTCTGGGCTCCTTTAGATCATTCTAGGAATACAATAAGCTCCTAGAACCAGAAAATATGTGGGGACACAACAGACCATAATATTGGAGGAATAGACCAAATTTCCTGAATTAACAAGGGCTTTCTGTAGTATCTGCTCTGTGTTGTTTTTTGAAGTGGAATGGTTGCTGTGATTGAGAAAATGCTTCCTAAAAATACACAGTTTACTGCCTGCTTCTCTGTCTCTCCACAGTTTAGTGAGAGTTGTCCCCTCAGACTGTCTGCTGGAAGAAAATACAGATGAGTGACATTTGGGAGCTGAGTCGCCACCCTGTACCTGTTCACTGGCCAGTAAAGGGGTTGGCAGCAGTGCCTAATGTCCTTTTTGGTCTTAAACCTGTGATCATGAAAGAGTGCTTAAATAAGTTTTATTTTATAATATTCTATAGATATTGATTTCCTCTACACTATTAATTTGGAGGAGTAGAGCTGGTGTCTTTCAGTGCTGTATTTAGCTTCTACACTTTGTAGCCTGATGCTCAAAACCTAAGGAGACTGAGGAACTTTCCCTATGTAATGGTTCATGACTATGCATCTTTCACAGGGGTTTAAGCCCTGGCTTCTACAGAGTAGGCAAGTTTGCTGTATCCCCTCCCCCTGATACCTGCAAGGCTCCCCAGGGGACTGAAGCTGTACAGTGGGAAAGGACAGGGTAGTCTCTTTTCTGGGTGACTCTTGAGCATCTTGAGTCTTGGGTCCATCATCTAAACATAGGCTGGATTTCATCCTTGCCTGCATCGGGCTTTACAGATCAACTGAGAGGTGGGACAGAAATCAAGGCTTTTAAAATAGCAAAGCTCTTTAGCGAGTGAAGTGGTCTTGTTAACATCTGTGTCTCATTCTGCTTCTCTGGAGCTGCAAGAAAACATTTCTAAATTCATTCTATTATTGAAGATGCGGTTCATAGATGGTGTCCTTAGCAAGATAAGCCCTTCCAATAGCTTCCTAACTTAAAATGTGTATGATCAATGTATGTTTTATGTATGTATGAAATCCTCAAAAAACTAATGAGAATATCATGTTCAAAAATTATTCGAGCCAGCAGGGCGACACACTTGATAGTCCTTCTTCCTTGGGAGACTAGAAGCAAAAGGTTTATCTTAATCCGAGAGGTTTGGACCACTTGGAGAAATAGCAATTTCAAAAGAACAGTTATTCTAGATAATTAGATTATCAACTATTTAAAGATCATGAAAATCTACAGTAATTTCTTTATTTCAAATAACTGTATTTTTCTATCTGCCCCTGTATAGCCATGGGTCCTGGAATATGTCCATGGATTTTTTTTTTATTCCAGTCAATATAAACATCAACTATGCCTCATCTGTGCTTACTTGTTTTTGAAAAATTCTTTATGGCCCGTATTTCAGTTAGCCCCTTTAGCTCTTTCTTATGACAGTGAAGTGGAGGACTTTTCCTTGTCATCCTATGTAAGGCCCTAGATCCTCCAAGCCTTCTAGGATGCCTGATATCTGATCCTACAGGGTCTTCCAGAGACCTCGGAAGAAATGGAGACACCCAGGCCGGTCTAGCCCTCTTCAGTCAGATCTGCATTTTATGTAGAGCCACAGGTGACTGCTGTGCACATTTAAGGTTGAGAAGATCAACTTGATATGAGGATTTTAATGAAGGTATAAAGATTTCATATTCCTCAAAATAATATGCTCCAAGTTATTTATTGAAATAAACCTATGAGTGAGAACTATTTAGCCTTCACTATTTAGTCACTGAATTTTAGGCCTGTGACCCCGCCCTAGAATGTTCAGTGTCCTGAGCATGAAGGCTCCCATCTGTTCTACTCACACAAAATCGGATGGGCCTACATTGGTGGCACATGGCTATAATCTCAGCACTTAAAATTTGAGTTTTAAAGGTATCTGTGAACTCCTCCTCTATAATGTATTATCTCCACAATATCTCAGGGACTGAGTGTGGCCTCAGGCAAGTCTTACTGCATTCCTAAAAAGAGAGGCTGAGTGGAGTTGGGGGGTAAATGAGGTGGGGAAAGTAAGCAAGTGTGACTGCCTTAGTTCGAAGCTAGCCTGAGTGACCTGCAAGATAGACCACATAGCAAATCTATGTGTGAAACATACCTACAAACAAACAGACAGACAGACAACAAACCAAACTGATTTTTGTCCTCCAGGATGATTTGGATTCAGAGAGGAAAACAATATGTAAGAAAAAAGGTGACAGACTGCAAACCTACCTCCATAATTTGCACTCATTTCTCCTTTGTAAAAGACATAACATAATACATTTTTATTATTTAGATGATAGTTAAACAGGATGTATTAACCTGATAGAAACATTGAGTTTCTATCAGGTTAATACATGATTAACGGTCAGGTTAAGAGCACTGACTGCTCTTCCAGAGGTCCTGAGTTCAAATCCCAGCAACCACATCTGTATTGAGATCTGATGCCCTCTTCTGGTGTGTCTGAAGTCAGCTATAGTGTACTTATAATAAATCAATCAATCAATCAATCAGTCAATCTTAGGAAAAAAACCTGGATTTGGGGTTAAATATTAAATAAAATCTCTCTCTCTCTCTCTCTCTCTCTCTCTCTCTCTCTCTCTCTCTCTCTCTTTGAGAAGGACTTGCATATAGCCCAGCCTAGCCTGGGACTCACTCTGTATCCAGGCTGTCCTGGAACTCATTATGAACCTTGAACTTCTTACTCTTCTGCCTCTACCTGCAGAGCCCTGGGATTCCGGGCATGGCCTTGAATGTCTGATCCTTCTGCCTCTGCTTCCTAAGTGATGGGATGACAGTCAGTAGATAACTTACCAGGTAATAGCCCAACCATTTAAAAGGTAAGACTACTCTTAGAAGAATTACTGTTGTCAAGAGGGGAATGCTAGAGGTAACAGGGAATTGGCACAGCAAAGAGACAGAGGCTTGCTGCTCACCCATCTCTGCCCACTGGATATATTCCACCAGAGAAAAGTGGTGAAGACAGGTTCAGTTCTGAGTGACAGAGACATAGATGTCAATTATTTTATTGTGTTCTTCTGTAAACAATCCTAGAAATCATGATACACGTGAAATACACATATCTATAAACAGACAAAATCCTTTATCCCAGGGGGATAAGACTCTGTCTTTAATAAACAACAGCAATGGAAAATAAAACCTGCTAATTCACTTTTCTTTAGATTATAGGACCCAGTGTCTGGTAGTCTTTGTATAGCATCGGAATCTTAGGCTTCTGCTTTCAATCCTGTACATCAACTGACACAGCCTCACTCTGTCAGCTTTGTAGATTTCTATGAGGTTTGACACAGAAAAGAAATACGGCCTTCCTAAAAGAAGGAAAGAGAACTTTGCTGTGGAACATTCTTAGTGAGTTGCAGAGTTTATATCCAAGGCCTTTCTAACAAAATCCTGTCAAGTCGACAGAATTAACCAACGTGATATTCAACCAGCGTTCTACTAATTCATTTCACTGGAGAGAGAACATTGCTTCTATGTAGCACACGCAGACTCCCCTTGAACTCTTCAAGTAGTCCACCTTGATCTTGAACTCATGAATCTGTCTCTCAAATCTTGAGTCTGTCTCTCAAATTCTGGGATTATAGACATGTGCCTCCGTGCCTAGTGCTAATATATGCTAACTTTAAAGGCTTGATGATGTTCAGACCCAGAAAATGACTTGGTGATGTAGCTAAGTGGTGGAACTCTTTGCCAACCTTGTTCAAGGCACTAGGTCAAACCTTTGTATGACCAAGAAAATATTATTACTGAAGGCAAGTCATAGAACCCTTCCCTTGAAGACTCCCATAAAACCTAGAAACCTGTTCAAAACTTCCCGTGCACTTTTGTATAGGTCATGACCCTGAGCAAGTTGTTTAACCTGCCTTGCCTGATAGTTGGTCATGCAATCTTCATTCTAAGAGAAGTTCTGCCCATGGACCTCCTCACAGATAGACCAAGAATCTGAGCAGACCAGCCTTGCTGTTTCTCCTACCCAGTCTTTCATAGGTAGGCCATAAACCTCCTGTCCAGTCACATCTGTAGTTAGCTGTCCATTTTGGGTCAAATAAAAACATTAGGGGGCTGGAGAGATGGCTCAGCAGTTAAGAGCACCGACTGCTCTTCCAGAGGTCCTGAGTTCAAATCCCAGCAACCACATGGTGGCTCACAACCATCTGTAATGGGATCTGATGCCCTCTCTGGTGTGTCTGAAGACAGTGACAGTGTACTCATATATAATGAATAAATAAATATTAAAAAAATAAAAACATTAATGATGGACAACTGTTCTTGGGTATTTAGGACTCAATTTCCAAAGTGTCCTGTGTCCTTTAAAACTTTGATTACACAGACCTGCTCCACCTTTTTATTTTCTGTGCTGCATGTTGTCATAAGAACATAAGACCATTAGAAAGAAGAGAATGAGTCCTACCCTCTTGTATGCCCCTACATGACATTCATTGTCATGATTCATTTTACACTGAGTGAAATTTTGAAATATGTTTCTTTGACACACCTTTCTTTAAAAAAAAATGCCTTGGCTCTTTCGGAACTTGTGTTTATCGTATGGACAACTACAAAGAACTAGATATTGACATTTGTCTTAGGGTTTTACTGCTGTAAGCAGACACCATGATCATGTCAACTCATATACCACACATATTTGGGGCTGGCTTACAGATTTGGCATTTCAGTCCATTATCATCAAGGTGGGAGCATGGCAGCATCCAGACAGGCATGGTACAGGAGGAACTGAGAGTTCTACATCTTCATCTGAAAGCTGATAGAAGACTTATTTCCAGGCAGCTAGGATAAGGTTCTTAAAGCCGGTGCCCAGAGTGACACACCTACTCCAACAAGGCCACACCTCCAAATAGTGCCACTCACTGGGCCGAGAATAGTCAAACCATGCCAACATTCTAAGGTTGTCAGCCTGCTCACCTTTAATCCCAGGATGTTAGAGACAGAGGCATGTGGAGTTCTGTGTGCTCAAGGTTACCCTGATCTACATAGTGAATCCCACACCAGCCAGAGCTTCTTACTGAAACACTGTCTCAAAATAAGAAAAGTTATTTTAAAAGAAGGGTGTGTCAAAGAAGCATATTTCAAAATGAATCATGAAAATGAATGTCATGTAGAGGCCTGCAAGAGGGTAAGACTCATCCTCTTCTTTCTAAGGTTCACACTCCTATAACAACAGATAGCACAGGAAAAAAAAAAGTGGGGCAGGTCTATGTAATCCAAGTTTTAAATGACACAGGACACTTTGGAAATTGAGTCCTAAATAACAAAGAACAGCAGCTGCCTATTTTTAATGTTTTCATTTGGCCTGAAATAGACAGCTTATTGCAGAGGTGATTGGACAGAGAGGTTTATGGCCTACTGCTGAAAGACTGGGTGGGAGAACCAGCAAGGCTGGTCTGCTCAGATTCTTGGTCTATCTGGGAGGAGGTCCGTCTCTATGGTACTAGGCAGAATCCCTCCTAGAATGAGATTGTCTGACCTACTGCCAGGCAAGACTGGCTAAACTTCCTGCTCAGGAACATTTCCTACATAAAAGGGCAGGTGAAGTTTTGAACACAGAATCTAGGTTTTATGGCTGTCTTCAAGGGTTTTATGATCTGCTTTGGGAAAGAATATTTTTTCTTGGTGGCACTAGGGATTGAACCTAGTGCCTTAAGCAAGCTTGGCAAAGAGCCCTAACATTGAGCTACATCCCTAACCTTAAAGTGTCATTTATTGATTCTGAACATCAGCAAGAAATTTTCAAGAGTGAGCCATTTAAAATTGGCTGATCTTAGCATTGGGCACAGAGGCACATGTTTATAATTCCAGAATTTAAGAGGCAGGTTCAAGAGGATCATGACTTCAAAATCAAGAGAGGGTAAATAGGGAGTTCAAGTCAAGCCTGTGCCTCATAGTAGAATAGGTCTGTTTCCAATGCATTCATTCCTTTGAACTCTGGTTCACCATCATGATTATTAATCATTCCAACTTGGTGTGATACAGTTAGAATGTCTTTGGATACAAATATCTACCTCACTGAAACACATTCAATATTGGGTCATTTAAGGTGGAAAGACCCATTTCCTATGTATGTGGCATCATACCATGGTCCTAGGCTGAACAAAAATGAGGAAATGAGCTGAGAGCCACCACTTGTCCTTCTCTGCCTCCTGACACCAGACACAAGAGACCAGTTGCCTGTCACCTACTTCCTCCACCTGGACAAATGTACCCTGGAATCATGAGCCAAAGTTCCAATGGTTACTGAAGTCCTGATCTCTCAGTGCTTAAAGGTCAATGTTCATGAGATGACAGCTGGTAGGGAGGAGTCCAGGTTTACCCAGGGAGCACTGCTTGGGGACATGACAGCAGAGGGGGACTGTCATCTGCAAAGATCCATCTTAGTCAACTCATAGGGTACAAAGAGGTTGTGTAGGGGAAAGCACAGAGCAGAAAAGGAAGCGTGCAATGTGTCTGCATCATTCGGGGCACATGGGTTTGTTTCCTTCTTCTCCAAAGCATCAGAACATACCAACAGTCAGTGGACTCTCAAGCCAAATTCCCTTTCCTTCTTTGTAGACGGCCATATTTTTTTTCCTATAAATCAAACCTCACAGAAATCTACAGCCTGTTCAGTTGATGCACAGAATTTTCTTAAAGAAGTCTAAGAATCTGGTGTCATATAAAGATTCCCAGACACTCTGGGTTCTGTACATCTAACAAAAGGTGATTTAGCAGATTTTTTTTTGACAGGGTCTCAGCCCCCTGGTAAGAAGGTCTTTGATTATTTTTAGATATGTGTATTTCATAATTATCTTGATTTCTAGGATTTCTACAGAAGAACACAAGCTATATCTTTAATCCCAGCACTTGGGAGGCAGAGGAAGGCAGATGTCTGTGAGTTTGAGGCCAGAGTTTGGTCTACAGAGTGAGTTCCAGGAGAGATAGGAGCTGTTTCACAGAAAAACATGTCTGAAACAAAACGAAACAAGAACATCAAAGGATAACCAAAAAGAAGAAAGTCAACAGTAGCAAAAGAGATGAAGGTGTTTGTGGTTTTATTCTTCGTGTTTGGGGATAAACATTTTAGAAACTGCAAGTAAAAATTCACTGTAGACAATTTTATTATCTTTGTAAAGTTAGGTGGATCCGAAGCAACCAGCCTTGACATTATTAGGTATTGTCTTTAAAAAAGTTTTCAAGGTTTAACATATTTAAAAACTCATGTTCTACATGTCCTTCCTCTTCTGACACAACAGGATGACCTTCTTGGCACAGAGAGTGCAGGGAGGAGCCATGTTCACCATTCCTGAGTCCTGGGCACACCTCTTTGATCATGTCCACCACCTCATCCCTCCAACTCCACTCAGCATTTCCTCTCAGTAAGACTTGCCTGAGGCCACGCTCACTTCCCCATTCCCTCAGATTCTGTGGTGATTATACATTACATAGGAGGAGCTTGTGGATACCTTTAAAATCCTAAGTCTCCCTGCATGCCAGATCATTTCTTCTCAGCATCCTGCCCAGCAAAGAAGTAACTCACCAAGATGATGCCTGGAGGCTTGACACCGGCCAGACCTGCTACCCCAGAAATCCAGGAGATTGCTAACGAGGTGAGTCGATGGACTTCAGGAAAAACACTTGATCCACACAACAAATTTCCAGAATTTGATTCATAATTTTGCCCTACCTTATGAGTGTGGGATATCTCAGAAACCAGAAATACAGATTTTGTTCAGACTTTTATAGCACCTAAAAGTGGAACATTAAGCCTTGCAGAGAAATTTTAAAACCCCAAGCATAAAATCGGCCAAGCCACACTCTGCTGCAGCCTCAGTTTCTGAGTAGTTGAAGGTGAATTCACCCTGGATCGTCTCTATGCCTCACATGTCTGATCCCAGGAGCTCTTATTACTGATGGAATTTTCCAGTTGCACTAGTTGAAGCTGACATATGGAGGCTCCTAAAGTTGTTAAGAATCGCCGACCTGATTCCAGGATGCTGTACCCACCAAACCATCACAGTCAAACTGGAACTCAGTGTTTCTAGCAAGTTCATACATGTTGCTTGACTATCATCTACATAGAAAGATGAATCATGTTACTTATTTTACAAAGGTAAAACGTATGCAAATTACGGAGGTAGGTTTGGAATGTGTCACCTTATTTTCTTACATCACATTGTTTTCTTCTCTTAAGCCAAGTCTTCCTGGCAGACAAGATCAGTTTGGTTTGGTATTTGTTTATTTGTTTGTGTGTGTGTGTTTGTTTCCTTGTGTACATGTGTGTTTGTGTGTTTGAGATATGGTCTTGTTAGATGGTCTAACCTGCAGGTAACTCAGGGTAACCTCAAACTCAAGGTATGCCTGCTGCCTCAACTTCTCACGTTCTGGGATTGCAGCCATGTGCCACCACGCTAGGCGCCATCACATTTTATGTGAGTAGAACAGATGGGAGCCTTTATGCTTAGGACACTGAACATTCTAGATGGGTCACAGGCCTAAAATTCAGTGACTAAATATTTAAGGCTAAATAGTTCTCATTCATAGATTTATTTCAATAAATATTTGGAGCATTTTATTTTGAGGCATATTAAATCTTTATACCTTCATTAGAATACTCACATCAAGTTGGTATTGTCAACCTTAAATTTGCACATGAGTCACCTGTCGCTCTAGATAAAATACTGATCTGACTGAAGAGAGCTTCCAAGGTCTCTGGGAGTGTGGGCACTCCTATCCGTGACTTTACTTTCGTGTCGGACCTGAAATATCTCTCATCCCAGAAGGCTTGGGGGAGATGGGGCCTTATATAGGATGCCAAGGAAAACGTTTCCATGTCACCTGTAAGAAGGAAGCTAAAAGGCTAACTAAAATAACATGCATAAAAATTATTTTGAAAACAAATACATAATGAGTAACAGTTGATTTTTATGTTGACTCAAATAAAAAATCCCGCTGAGATGTTCCAGGAGCCAGGGCTCTGGGGAGATAGACAGGGAAATACTTCATTTGAAATTAAAAGATTTTAGTGATTCTTAATAGTTGATCTTCTGGTTATCTAGAATAACTGTTGTTTTGAAACACGGATCTTGCTATTTCTCAGAGTGGTCCAAACCTCACAGGTTTAAGTAATCCTTTTGCTTCCAGCCTCCCAAGTATCTGGGACTACAGAAGTGTGTCATCCTGCTGGTTAGGACATTTTTGAATATGTTATTCTCATTAGTTCTCTGAGAATTTCATACATGCATAAAATGTAGTTTGGTCATATAATTTTTAAGTTAAGAAGCTACCGGAAGGGCTTATCTTGATAATTACACCATCTGTAGACCACATCCTCAGTAATAAAATTAATTTAGAATTGTCTTCTTGCAGCTTCAGAGAAGCAGAAAGAGACATAGATATTAACAAAGTCACCTCACGGGGAAGGAGCTTTGCTGTTTTGAAAGCCTTGATTTCTGTCCCACCTCTCAGCTGATCTTCAAAGCCCCCAGGCAGGCAAGGATGCAATCAAGCCTACGTTTAGATGATGGACCCAAGACTCAAGATGCTCAAGAGTCACCCAGATTAGAAACTAACCTGTCCTTTCCCAGTGCACAGTCTCAGCACACTGGGAGCTCTGCAGGAATGCAGCAAACTTCCTGTCTCTGTAGAAGTGAGATCCTTCAGCTTAAATCGCCATGTGAGATGCATAGTCAAGAACCATAACACAGAGACAATTCCTGAGTCTCTCCAAGGTATCGAGCATCAGGATACAAACTGTAGAAGGTACATAAAGGACTGAAAGAAATGGCCTTCAGTCCCCCAGAGCAAATAATGTAGAGGAAATCAAGAAATCTAGGGAAAATTAAAATAAAACTTAATTAAGCACTTTTTCATGATCATAGGTTTAAGACCAAATAGGACATTAGGCACTGCCAACCCCTTTACTGTCAGGTGAGCAGGTACAGGGTGGTGGCTCAGCTCCCAGATGTCTTGCAGAAGACAGCCTGAGGGGACAATTCCCACTAAAGTGTATCGAGGTGGAGAAACAGACAGTAAACTGTATTTTTAGGAAGCATTTTCCCAATCACAGAGAACCATAGTGCAGACACTAAGGAAAGTCCTGGTTAAGTCAGGAAACTCATTCTATGCCTCTAAGATTCTGGTCTGTTGTGTCTCCACACAGTGTCAGGCCAGAGGGGGTTATTGTATCCCTAGATGGGGGATTAACCTGATGGAGCCCGGAGAAAATCTCCACTACCTGTCATTTACTTTGTACTTTTATTCCTTAATATTTTAAGATACATTTTTTATTTTCAAAAATCCACTGTTATGTGGTCTTAGAAGAGAAACTGGTGAGTGTTAGCAGACCCCCACCAGGGAGGAAGGAAGGGAGCATTTGGAATGGTCCCCAGATAGAGAAGGAAAGGACCACAGAGAAGTGGAACTTTCATGCCCTGGGAATTGAGTATCAAACCCACAGAATGGCAGGCAGAGGCTTTGGGATTGGGAGGATGTAAGATCTTTAGGACTTTAGGAGACAAGTATTTCTAAAGTCTGTCCTTCAGAAGTCACTGGTTATCAGGAGTCAAGGTGTCTCAGTGCCTGAACCCACATGATGAAGTTTATGATTGCCAGGCAGTGGTCACAGCTTTAATCGCAGCACTCAAGAGGCAGAGGCAGAGGCAGGCAGATCTCTGAGTCCAAGGCCAGCCTGGTCTACAAAGTGAATTCTAGTACAACAGCCAATGCCATACAAAGAAAGCCTGTCTTGAAAAAAAATAAGAAGAAAAAAATAATGTTGACTTTTTTAGACATCACTGAGGCGCTTAGCAGGGAAGGAGGACATCAAATGGTCTCTGCCCTCAGGAAAATTTACAAAGTAAACTGGGAAGTAAGATTGTCATAAAGTAAAGAGGCACGCACATTCCCACCTATGAAAAACCAAACCATGTCCAGTGGCCTGCCAATGGAACAGCTTCTTGCAATAACAACTCCAGATTGCAGCTGGTTGCTCTTTTATCGTCTATGTAAGTGGCCACCGGGTGAGAATTCCAAGTATGTTTATTGGAAGGAAGGAAATGTTATTTTAAGGATTATTTTTAGAAGCACAGGCTGTGGTTACACATGCAAATGTATGTGCACACTGCACAAGCTCATCTTCACCTCAGAAACCTGTGGATGAGCACCACCCCTGAAGAACATGCTAAGCACGAGCTTCATTGGCCAGGACACCACACAAATACTTCAGTGCAGCTGGGCACACCCTGGGCTTTAGCAAGTCATGGCTCCCATTGACCTCATCTACAGATTTATGTTTCTTTCTCTCCAACCTGAGCTTTCTGGTCAGTCAATTCTGTTGTCCCATCCGTGGAGAACAAGCCACTCAGTCATGCCAGAAACTCAAGGCACATACCCTCCAGTCTTATCAGAGCATGCCTAGATCCTCTTGGTCACCTGTCCAGCATGGATGTGTTTCTGTACTCCTCCACTCTGATTCCTGTGATCCGGTGATCCATTACATTCCAATCTTCAATTAGAGATCACTCCCTCTGCCCTCCCTCCTCCTCCACTTCTGCCCTGGGGGGTCACAGAACCACAGACAGTTCCAGTGTGCTGCAAGAATATCCATGTCCCAGCAGGACCTCGGGGACAGCACAGCATCCCTTTAGTTCTGTTTGCTGTTGGTTTTCCAG
The DNA here is from genome assembly GCF_021556685.1 of Rattus norvegicus. Lineage (NCBI taxonomy): Eukaryota > Metazoa > Chordata > Mammalia > Rodentia > Muridae > Rattus > Rattus norvegicus. The sequence goes on from NC_141544.1 coordinate 78,387,312, forward strand.
AGGTCTATACCTTCTACCCTTGTCTCCCACCCCCACCCTGCCTTCCGTGGTCTCCCCCAACAGGTTCTTACTCTGCTTAGACAATTGCTGGAATCTGACAAGGGAACACCCTAACTTATCATATTGCTTCAGGTCTAACTATTTCCTTCAGTCCTACGCTGCTCTCTTTCCCTCTGCTCATAGTCTAGTGACTTCATTTTCTTGTGTCCTGTGTGTTCTTCTTTCTATTCCCTTCTAAACATATCAGTTGACAAGTGTCCACAAGACATGTCCCACTAGCCTTACCATTTTTTTTCATACTGCCCTCTGAATTCTCTTTTCTTACTGGAAATTTCCTTAAATAATGTCTATCTACCTTGCACCCAGTACCTTCTATCCATTCTGCTCCGATGAATGATTGCAGGTTGGGGAAGTGCATTGGTGTTGATGCTTCCATGGCTCCATTCTTCAGATCCTAGAAAACTAGCAACTCAGCAAGATTTGCAGCAATTGGAAAAGCCGGAACAACTCTGGAGTAAATGTATTTATCAGGTGCCTCTTTCTCTGAGGGAGGACAAAGTAACAAAGGCGTAGTCTCCAGTCACCATCAGACACTGCAAGGACAGTAGCAACTGGGTACAACACAAGTCCTGTCTGTCACACCAGGCTCCATGAATGCCTTCGTGTACCTTCTGGTACCCTTCCTGGTGATTCACTCAGCGCCAAGATGAAAGGACACAAATCAGTCTTACTACACAGGGGAGAGAGGCTGCATCTTCCTCAATGAACCAGACACAAGGCAGGTACAAGTGCTTGTAAGGATACAAAACAAAGCATTTGAAATAAGTTCTCCCCCAGAAAATTCTGGACATACACAAGTATGATGGAGAAAATGCAACTTGGGGCTAGAGAGATGGCTTAGTGGTTAAGAGCACTGACTGCTCTTCCAGAGGTCCTGAATTCAAATCCCAGCAACCACATGGTGGCTCACAACCATCTGTAATGAGATCTGATGCTCTCTTCTGGTGTGTGAAGACAGCTACAGTGTACTCACATACATAAAATAAATAAATAAGTCTACAAAACAAAAAACAAATTTAAAAAAAGAAGAAAAAAGAAAATGCAACTTGGATCTATTAATAGGAGAGATGGAAATCAGCACTTACAGTATGGCTTTAAAAAAAAAAAAAAGACAGACTAAAGAGATGGCTCAGCAGTTAAGGGTGCATGAATACTGAGAGGACCCAAGTTCAGTTCCCAGGAGCTATGCCAGACAGCTCAAAACTGCCTGTAACTCTAGCTGCAGAAGATCTGGTGCCCTCTTCTGGACCCCATGCGTACCTACATGCACGTGTGCGCATACACACACACAGATACATAATTAACATGAAAAATAAAACAAAATTAAAAAATTACCAAGGCTAAAAACCCGAAGGATCATACCTCAGAAACTTATTATCATACAAAGGTTTTTAAATTGCTCTGACAATGATCAATGATTTTCAAGTTCCTTCCTTGTAAAATGATGCTTAATAAATCAGTTTGGGGATTAGTGTAGAGATCAGGCTTTTCTGGCTCAGTGGGTACCCAGTACTGGCATCCTTCCTTTGGCCACTCAAAAGCATCAGGAGGCGAGAGCCTAAGATATACCCCTCTTCCCGCTCAGCTTCTCTCTGGACAGCTGTCCATGGATCCTCTCCTGCACCCTGCCTCCTGCCAGTCCAGTCTTTTCCCTCTCACTTCCTGTCCTTTTTCCCTGACCTGAAGATTCATTTTCCAATTCAAAAAGCAACTGTTGCCATCCCACCTATTCTGAAGGCTTTGGGGGCAAATAAGTGGTGCCTGTTGGAACTTAACAGAATCTGAGAACTCAGTCTGCAGACACATTTGAAAACAGTTTTAACAGTCAACGGAGGCACCAGCAAAGAAGGATTAAAAACATCTCCCCACTGAGGGGAGGAATTCAGAGGGTCTAGAAAAAATTCTGGGTTCTCTGGGGGGCCTGACTGAAGCTAGAAGCACCCAAATGCTTCATCAGAGAGCAGTGCATCAACTTGCCAATGGAGAGGATATATTGAGTCCTCAAAGATATACTGAAGACAGAATTGGTTTTCCTTCTAGGAGTAGGAAAGAATTGTGGGAAATACACCCATGGGAAAGGCAACAGGAAATCAGTAGACACTACCTGAAGGCTATGAATGGAGGTAAGAAGATGAAACTGAGAGACGTCTAGATCGAGGCTGAGCTGTGGAAGACACGACCAAGCTCACACAGGAGATTCAAACAGCAGCTCTAATACAGCTGTATTAGATTATTAATGGCTGGCATTGGCAACACCAGAAATTCTGAGGGCTGAGTCAAGAGAGCAGGGGACCTGATGGATCTGTATGACTAACAGCTAGACCCCAACCTCCTCCTTACACTCAATATCCTCCATCCTGAGATGTGAGCTATTCTCCATTCTCAGCCCTGGTGGAAACCTGGGAGCCTGGCTATTAGCAGAAATTGAGCCTAGTGATCATAACGGATCCTAGCATATAGGGTCTAGCTGAGCACCTGAAGAAAGGGTGGATACATAACATTCAGGAAAGGTTTACACACTGAATGTGAGACTAACTCCTTTCAGCAATGCGAGCATGTAAGCTTCCGTGCCCTGCCATGGGTGTGTGTGTGTGTGTGTGTGTGTGTGTGTGTGTGTGTGTGTGTGTGTATGTGTGTGTGTGTTCAAGAATGCATTCTCTCCTTTTACCATGTGAGTCCCAGTGATGGAATTCAGGTTGTCACACTTTCTTAGTGGCAAGTTGTTGCAATAAAATTAAAATAAAGGAGGTATCTTTTACCCCTCACTTGATCCAGCACCCCAGTGCCCCAAGACATCTGTTAGATGTCTTCATCTCAGTCAGCAAAGCCTCTCACCCGCTTTGCTCTATCCCATCTCACACTACCAATGGCTACTCTCTGAGCCTGGCAACAATCTCTCTACCCATCTAGTTCCCAAGGTGGGTTGCCACCGTGCCAGACATACACATCTTAATTCCGTGGCGGCCCAACGTCTCCAACCACCCCACACTCTCTTGAATTCAATTAAATCACCACATGAAAGAACACACAGCACAATAACCTCTCATCCAATTGATAAGATATAATTGCCCACCTAGATATACAAAGCCCTGTACACATTCATCCCTTAAGAATATTCATAACAACTTGTAAATGTGCAGAGAGGAATCTTAACATCAGCTTCAATGTTCTCTCAGCTGTTTCTCCCTCCCTTGCTCCAGTCTCCTCCTCCTCTCTAAAACTTTTCTCCCGCCCATCCTTCCATCTCGTCCAATGACAGGCCTCGCTCTATCTTGTATCTGCCTTCATCTGCATAATGACATCATCCTACAGCAAGGGACTTTACCTGCTTAGCTACTGGGTTGGCCTTAAACTATGACTATTTTGTAATACTGCAGCGACGATATTATTCAGCCTCATGCAATATAATTTGACTTTTTAACCTGTGTAAAGATTTTTCTATTGGGAAAAAAGAAATTGCAACACTTTTAGTTTAGTTTGGATCTTAATTTTTAGTCCCAAGTAGCCTAGAACTTTCTATATAGCTCAAGCTGCTGTTGAATGACATTCTTCTGCCTCAGTCTTTCATGTTCTAGGATTAGAGGCTTGAGCTGCCAGCCAAGACTCGTCATCATCTCTGAGCACTCTCAGCAAGACAAGGTCCCCAGATTTGTGACTCATGTAAACTGAGTCAACACAGCCCTAACACCATCTCTTTCTTTCTCCTCATTAGGTCAAAGCACAGCTTGAAGAGCAAACCAACAAAAAATATGAAAAATTCGAAGCCGTTGAGTATAAAACTCAAGTTGTCGCTGGAATCAATTACTTCATTAAGGTTAGACCCAGACCTCCCTCAAGCACTGATGCAATTGTTTCCTGTTGCCCCAACTCTAGCTTCTGGCACTGGTCTTTAATTAAGACACTTGCAAGTGGAAGACTCCCAAATCTATTGGATGGCAGAATGTTTACCTTTTTTTCCTCATGAATGCAAAACCCTGTAGAAAAAAGACGGTGTAACATAGGTCAGACATTGGTTTGCAGCCATGGTTGTTTATTCTGTCAGGTGGATGTGGAGGCGAACATTTTAGGGTATGGGAATTGGCTAGTGCCTTAGAATATTTTCCACCTTATAACTTCTTAATTCTGTGTGTCAAATGAAATGCACCTAAAAAGGACTTCAATCATTAGCTGAAAGAATAATTCAAGTCAATTTAATCCTTTAAATGAGTAGTTATTAATATAATTTAAATAATCCTTTTTATTATTTTTATGCATATGAGTGTTCCGTCTACATGTATGCCTTCATGCCAGAAGGGAGCGACAGGTCCCATTATAAATAGCATGTGGCTGCTGGGAATTGAACTCAGGACCTCTGGAAGAGCAGTCAATACTCTTTTTTTTTTAATTTTTTTAAATTTCATATATGTAAGTACATGTATGTGTGTATTTCAGACACACCAGAAGAGGGCATCAGATCTCATTACAGATGATTGTGAGCCACCATGTGGTTTCTGGGATTTGAACTCAGGACCTCTGGAATAGCAGTCAGTGCTCTTAACTGCTGAGCCATCTCTCCAGTCCCCAAATAATTCTCTTTACAATTCAAGCAGGTCCAACTGATGGCACTCCAAATACAGTATAAAGACATAATATTTTATAAAATACATTTTAGGAACTGTTAAGAGTGAGTGCAGTTGTGCAGAAACCCAGTGTCCGGCACCCACATCAGGTGGCTCACAACCACTTATAACTCCAGCTGATACCTCTGGTCTCCAAGGGCACCTGATCCTAGGTGTGCATAGCCATACACAGACACATACCCATACACACACTTTTTTTTTAATTTAAAAGAAATTTTATATCAAAAATTAAATTAAATGGTTTCCTGATTAGGTTCTAATGAAAAAAACATTTTGATGTTCTTGTGAACCAATGTCAAGGGAACCAATTCAAAAACTCAACTGTGGATAATAAATAGGAGCTGTATTTATCTCTTTTTATTAAACAGTGTCAATCCTGACTCAAAAGAGAACAGTCAAGCCCCTTTACCAGCCCTGCTTTGTCATTGTATCAAGGCACAGTTACATTTGTTTCTCTTTTTAAAACTTAAGCTATATGTTTTAATTTGTTTGTTTGTTTGGTTGGTTGGTTGGTTGGTTGGTTGGTTGGTTGGTTGGTTGGTTGGTTTTTTTAATGACAGGAGCAGAGCTAGCCAGCTCGACATGAGCTACTCTCAATGCTGGGTTGTATATTAGGACTAGACCAACTCAGTCCAAACAAATTGGAGTTCCTGGTGTGTTCCAGGCCGGAAGAAACGTGTGAGTGAACCCCAGCTGTGTCCTCAGAAGGGATTGCTTCCTTCCGTGATCTTTCTTCACATCTGACAAAAAAAAAAATTCAGAAAAAAAATGATTATATTGAAAGATAGGAAATTTTTTACCAAAATTGGGATCATTTTAATAGCTGATTATCCAAATATGAATATGTCATATTAACTCCCTCACATATTTCTTTTTAAAAATGTCATCAGAAAATGATCTTGGGAATTTCTTCCTCTGACCACACTATTTCAATGTGATTGAGTGCTCCCAAGCCCTAGCCCAACCCCCAACCCCCACCTCTGGCTCTCACCCTCACCCTCTATTCTGCTATTGAGCCTTAGTTCCCTCCTTCCCTCCTGCAGGTTGGCTGCTAACCCCATTGCTCTCAGCCACTCTCTAGATTTCATTTGTTACTAGTAGAGTGTTCTGTCTATCTTGAACCCCCACTGAGAGAGCAGTAGAGGACCATAGGCTTCCGTGTTAGGTTGTCCTGGGATTGACCATTGTTCCATTGTTCTGCTTGTTCAACCTGTTCACACCTGTTCTAAATCAATATGATCCCAGGATCTCCTCCCCTAGGCCTAATAATCCCCTACTCTGAATAGTGAGGATAATAACCTAAGGTGGGCTTAGGATATGCCAAGTACTGTTTTACAAGCAAGCCACACCCCTCTTTACCTAATCCTCACCAAAAAAAAAAAAAAAAAAAATCCATAAAACAAAACTCAGCTTAGAGGTCAGAAAACAGAATCACCAAAGATATAGGCTACCCTCTGTTCTTATTCCAGGCATCAAGAAAATAAAATGGGATGTAATTTTGCCAAGGTTTTAATGAAAAGTACAATAAACAAAACCCAGATGGGGAAATGGATTAGTGCGTAGGCATACAGGCTCCTGCAGAGGACCTGGGTTTGAGCCTCAGCACTCATGTAGAAGCTCACAATTATTTCTGACTGCAGTTTGGAGGGATTTGACACCCTCTTCTGATGCCGTTAGGTATTGCATGCATGTGATGCACTTAAGTACAGATAAATTAAATAAAATCTTTTTCTAAAAGGTATTCAAAATACATCTAGGAAATATGTTTTCTGCCACACTGTTAGCTGCTCTTTTTCTTAACGTACAAGTTGATAGAAGTTCAATTCACGGGTCTTGGCCTGGGCCAGAAGTGTTGTTTCAGGAGACCTTAGCATGTTAAATCTTAACAAGAAAGAAAATTTGTCATACAATGGAGATCCATGTGAATAATTTCCCTTCCTTCCTTCCTTCTTTCTTTCTTTCTTTCTTTCTTCTTTTATATCTTTCAGATGGATGTGGGACATGATTGTTTCACCCACATAAAAGTATTCAAGGGTCTTTCTGAAAACAGTGATTTGAAACTGACTGGTTACCAGACTAACAAAACCAAGAATGATGAACTGGCCTACTTCTAAACAGCAAATTCTAAAGTGACCTGATTCCTCTCACTGTAAACAGATATGGCCATCAATAAAGAAACTTTCTTCAAATAACTGTTTTCCTCCCTCATTACTCAGTATTGTGTTGACCTTACTTCCTAGACCATTGTTCTTAAATATGGAATGTTTCATGAATTTGCATGTCATCATTGAGCAAGGGCCATGGTAACCTCTGTATCCTTCCAATGTTAAATTGACCTGCTGCCAAGGAGAGCACAGTGTTCGTGGTTCAGAGTAGAAACTCTGCAGTAAGTGATAAAACCTATACCTTCATTGCAATTGGATAAAGGTTTGTACCACCCTATCCTTGCTGTAGGTGCTTTGGTGACTGTCAGGGAAACACACTCCTTGATCCCTTCAGTTTCCCAGAATGTTAACTCTGCCTTCATATTTGAAAATTAAATTTGTCCAATATATACAAAGAACTCAAGAAGTTAGACCCCAGAGAATCAAATAACCCTTTTAAAAAATGGGGTACAGAGCTAAACAAAGAATTCTCAACTGAGGAATATCGAATGGGTGAGAAGCACCTAAAGAAATGTTCAACATCCTTAGTCATCAGGGAAATGCAAATCAAAACAACCCTGAGATTCCGTCTCTCACCATTCAGAATGGCTAAGATCAAAAACTCAGTTGTCAGCACATGCTGGCAAGGATGTAGAGAAGGAGGAACACTCCTCCATTGTTGGTGAGATTGCAAGCTGGAATAACTACTCTGGAAATCAGTCTGGAGGTTTCTCAGAAAATTAGATACAGTACTACCTGAGGACCCAGCTATATCTCTCCTGGGCATATACCCAAAAGATGCTCCAATATATAACAAAGACACGTGCTCCACTATGCTCATAGCAGCCTTATTTATAATAGCCAGAAGCTGGAAAGAATCCATATGTCCCTCAACAGAAAAATGGATACAGAAAATGTGGTACATCTACACAACAAAGTATGCTCAGCTATTAAAAACAATGATTTCATAAAATTTCATAGGCAAAAGGATGGAACTAATGAAAGAGCCCCGGAGCGGGGAGACCCTCACTCAAGTCTCGGGATGATGCAATCCCCCAAGAACTCACGTGAGACCGTCCTTGCTGTAATAAACATGAGGTTTATTGATAGGAACCAGTGCACTGGGGTCGAGACTCATATCCCACGCAGGGACAGTGGAGTTCGACCCCGAGAGGCTGGGAGAAAGGGTATTTAAAGGGAGAAACCACAACCCAAGGGGGCAGGGATGGCATCATTGGAAAGTGTCGAGAATACCAGTGAAAAATCACAAGGAGGAGCTCCCTGTTTCTCAAGATTATTCTCTAAGATTTTAATCTAACTTTATGGTCGGCTAGTACAGGTAGAGGGCAGGGTCTGGAATTTGAGGTATTTGGGGCTTTTTTAAACTTCTGACTTCTTAGCTGCATTTTTTATTCTTTCACTAGAAAATATCATCCTGACTGAGGTAACCCAATCACAAAAAAAAAAAAAAAAAAAAAAAAAAAAAAAAAAACTACACACATGGTATGCACTCACTGACAAGTGGATATTAGCCCAAAAGCTACCCAAGACTACCCAAGATACAATCCAAAGACTGCATGAAGTTCAAAAAGAAGGATGACCAAAGTTCAGATGCTTCAGTCCTTCTTAGAAGGAGAAACAAAAATATTCATAGGAGGAGATACGAAGACAAAGTTCAGAGCAGAGACTGAAGAAAAAGCCATTCAGAGACTGCCCATCTGGGGATTTCCAGAGTGGTTGTACCACCTTGCAATCCCACCAACAAAATAGGAGTGTTCCTCTTTCACCACATCCTTGCCAGCATCTGCCATCACCTGAGTTTTTTTAACTTAACCATTCTGATTGGTGTGAGGCGGAATCTCAAAGTTGTTTTGATTTGCATTTGATGACTAAGGATGTTGAATATTTCTTTAAGTGCTTCTCAGCCATTCGATTTTCCTCAGTTGAGAATTCTCTATTTAGCTCTATACACCATTTTTTAAAAATAAGGTTATTTGGCTCTCTGGAGTCTAACTTCTTGAGTTCTTTGTATACTTTGGATATTAGACCTCTATGGGATGTAGGATTGGTAAAGATCTTTTCTCAATCTGTTGGCTGCCATTTTGTCCTTCTGATACTGTCCTTTGCTTTGCAGAAGCTTTATAATTTTATGAGGTCCCATTTGTTGATTCTTGATCTTAGAGCATAAACCATTGGTGTTTTGTTCAGGAAATCTTCCCCTATGCCCATGTGTTGGAGGCTCTTACCCACTTACTCTTCTATTAGTTTCAGTGTATCTGTTTGTTTGTTTTTTGTTTTTTATGAAGGTCCTTAATCCACTTGGACTTGAGCTTTGTACAAGGAGATAAGAATGGATCTATCTGCATTCTTCTACATGCTGACCTACAGTTGAACCAGCACCATTTGCTGACCACCAGTCTTTTTTCCACTGGATGGTTCTAGCTTCTTTGTCAAAGATCAAGTGACCATAGGTGTGTGGGTTCATTTCTGGGTCTTCAATTCTATTCCATTGATCTACCTGCCTGACTCTGTACTAAAAGACCCCCGGAGTGGGGAGACCCTCACTCAAGTCTCGGGATGACACGACCCCCCAAGAACTCACACAAGACCGTCCTTGTTGTAATCACATGAGGTTTATCGATAGCAACCAGTGCACTGGGGTTGAGACTCATATCCCACGCAGGGGCAGTGGAGTTCGACCCCGAGAGGCTGGGAGAAGAGGTATTTAAAGGGAGAAACCACAACCTGAGGGGGCAGGGATGGCGTCATTGGAAAGTGTATAGAATAACAGTGAAAAATCACAAGGAAGAACTCTCTGTCCCCCAAGATTGTTTCCTAGGAGAAGCTGTCTCCTACTTCTCAGATTGTTTAACTTCATGGTCTGCTAGTCCCTAGGAGAAGTTGTTTCCTGCTTCTCAAGATTGTTCTCTAAGATTTGTGGTCAGCTAGTTTCTGGGAGAAAGCTGTTGAGCTGGCCAATGTAATTATCCATTCTATCGCCCTAGGAGAGACTTTTTGGAACATACAATTCTGGGGCCTAATCTGGTTGGTTTTTTTTTTCTCTAAACTTTGTGTCTAGGGGGGCAACTTTAAAACTTTTATCTTTCAGTACCAATATCATATTTTTATCACTATTGCTCTATAATACATCTTGAGGTTAGAGATGGTGATTCCCCCAGAAGTTCTTTTATTGTTGAGGATAGTTTTCCCTATCCTGGATTTTTTTGTTATTTCAAATGAATTTCCAAATTACTCTTTCTAACTTTGTGAAGAATTGACTTGGGATTTTGATAGGGATTGCATTGAATCTCTGGACTGCTATCGGCAAGATGGCCATTTTTACTATATCAATCCTGCCAATCCATGAGCATGGGCAGTCTTTCCATCTTCTGAGATCTTCTTCAATTTCTTTCTTCAGTGGCTTGAAGTTCTTGACATACAGACCTTTCACTTGTTTGGGTAGAGTCGCTCCAAAGTATTTTAAATTATTTGTGACAATTGTGTGTAGGGAGCCGTATTGGATTTGGGCCTGGCCGCTTTTTGACTGCATGGCTCAAAGTGGCTAGGTGTGACTCTGGGCTGTTTGGCCACAGATATTCACCCCTAAGATGACTGCCATAAGTCTTAAGATTGTTGGACAAAAGCCTCTCCCATGAATTTACGGCACAGGAAGGTAACATTCAAGGGATGCCTCAGCTCCAGCAGATACCAGTTATCTCCTGAGTCAACACCCGGTGTCTTCACCGCCTGACCTCATCGTCTACCACCTGACCTCTTTGCCTCCAGCTATCACTGCCTATACCCTTGCCCCTCCATCTTTCGTGTTTCACAAAGGACACTCCCCCTACCTGAAAGCCTTAAAAGCTGTAACGTTCACCCCAATAAACGAGACCTTGACAACAGAATCTTGCTTGGTCTCCTTCTTCTCTTCATCCCCATTTGGCCCACAGGTAGAAAGCCTCTTCGGGACCCTGAATAACTGGGTCCCTGCTGGCAGGGACAATTGTGAAGGGTGTTGTTTCCTTAATTTCTTTCTCAACCTGTTTATCCTTTGAGTAGAGGAAGGCTACTGATTTGTTTGAGTTAATTTTATATCCAGACACTTTGTTGAAGTTGTTTATCAGCTGTAAGAGTTCTCTGGTGGAGTTTTTGGGGTGAGTTAAAGTATATTATTATATCATCTGCAAATAGTGTTATTTTGACTTCTTTTCCAATTTGTATCCCTTTGACCTCTTTTTGTTGTCTAATTGCTCTAGGTAGGAATTACCTATATTGAATAGGTAGGGAGAAAGTGAGCAGCCTTGTCTAGTCCCTGATTTTAGTGCGATTGCTTCAAGTTTCTCTCCATTTAGCTTGATGTTGACTACTGGTTTGCTGTATATTGCTCTTTCTATGTTTAGGTATTGGCTTTGAATTCCTGATATTTCCAACACTTTTATCATGAAGGGGTGCTGAATTTTGTGAACTGCTTTCTCCACATCTAATGAGATGATCATGTGGTTTTTTTCTTTGAGTTTGTTTATATAGTGGATTACATTGATAGATTTCTATATGAATTAACCCTGTATCCCTGGGATAAAGCCTACTTGATTATGATGGATGATCATTTTAATGTGTTCTTGGATTCAATTTGTGAGAATTTTATTGAGTATTTTGGCATTGATATTCATAAGAAAAACTGGTCCGAAGTTCTTTTTCTTTTTTGGGTCTTTGTGTGGTTTAAATATAAGTGTAATTGTGGCTTCTTAGAAAGAATTGGGTAGTGTTCCTTCTGTTTCTATTTTGTGGAATAATTTGGACAGTATTGGTATGAGGTTTTCTATGAAGGTTTGATAGAATTCAGCACTAAACCCAACTGGTCCTGGGCTTTTTTGGTTTGGAGACTTTTAATGACTGCTTCTATTTCTTTAGGAGTTATGGGGCTGTTTATATGGTTTATCTGATCCTGATTTAACTTGGTACCTGGTATCTGTCTAGAAAATTGTCATTTCCTCCAGATTTTCCAGGTTTGTAGAATATAGGCTTTTGTAGTAGGATCTGATGATATTTTTGAGTTTCCTCAGATTCTGTTGTATGTCTCCCTTTTCATTTCTGATTTTGACAATGTGGATACACTCTCTGTGCTCTCTGGTTAGTCTGACTAAGAGTTTATCTATCTTGTTGATTTTTCTCAAAGAACTAGCTCCTGGTTTTGTTGACCTTTTGTATAGTTCTTTTTGTTTCTACTTGGTTGATTTAAGCCTTAAGTTTGATTATTTCCTACCCTCTACTCCTCTTGGGTGTGCTTGCTTCTTTTTGCTCTAGGGCTTTCAGGTGTGCTATCAAGCGGCTGATGTATGCTCTCTCCTGTTTCTTTTTTGGATGCACTCAGAGCTGAGTTTTTCTCTTAGCACTGCTTTCATTGGGTCCCATAAGTTTAGGTATGGTGTGCCTTCATTTTCATTAAATTCTAAAAAGACTTTCATTTCTTTTTTTATTTCTTCCTTGACCAAGTTATCATTAAGAATAGCATTGTCACCCGAGGATCCCAGCCCGCAGCAGCTCTCTGCTCCCAAACCCCGTGGGAGAGAGACCTCACCGCCTGATCAGGTGGGCACTCCTGAGGCTGCAGAGCGGAGGAGACCACCAAAACTGCCCACCCCTGCCCACATCCCTGGCCCAAGAGGCAACTGTATAAGGCCTCTGGGTTCCCGTAGGGGAGGGCCCGGGAGCGGCAGGACCCCTGCGCCTGAGACACCGCCGGAACCTGAAGGAAACAGACCGGATAAACAGTTCTCTGCACCCAAATCCCGTGGGAGGGAGAGCTAAACCTTCAGAGAGGCAGACACGCCTGGGAAACCAGAAGAGACTGCACTCTGTGCACATCCAGACGCCAGAGGAAAACACCAAACGCCATCTGGAACCCTGGTGCACGGAGGCTCCCGGAAAGAGCGGCGCAGATCTTCCCGGTTGCTGCCGCCGCGGAGAAGACTTAGGCAGTACCCCACGAGCAAACTTGAGCCTTGGAACCACAGGTAGGACCAACTTTTCCCCTGCCTAGTGAACTCAAGACACAGGCCCACAGGAACAGCTGAAGACCTGTAGAGAGGAAAAACTACACGCCCGAAAGCAGAACACTCTGTCCCCATAACTGGCTGAAAGAAAACAGGAAAACAGGTCTACAGCACTCCTGACACACAGGCTTATAGGACAGTCTAGCCACGGTCAGAAATAGCAGAACAAAGTAACACTAGAGATAATCTGATGGCGAGAGGCAAGTGCAGGAACCCAAGCAACAGAAACCAAGACTACATGGCATCATCGGAGCCCAATTCTCCCACCAAAGCAAACACGGAATATCCAAACACACCAGAAAAGCAAGATCTAGTTTCAAAATCATATTTGATCATGATGCTGGAGGACTTCAAGAAAGACATAAAGAACTCCCTTAGAGAACAAGTAGAAGCCTACAGAGAGGAATCGCAAAAATCCCTGAAAGAATTCCAGGAAAACACAATCAAACAGTTGAAGGAATTAAAAATGGAAATAGAAGCAATCAAGAAAGAACACATGGAAACAACCCTGGACATAGAAAATCAAAAGAAAAGACAAGGAGCTGTAGATACAAGCTTCAACAACAGAGTACAAGAGATGGAAGAGAGAATCTCGGGAGCAGAAGATTCCATAGAAATCATTGACTCAACTGTCAAAGATAATGTAAAGCAGAAAAAGCTACTGGTCCAAAACATACAGGAAATCCAGGACTCAATGAGAAGATCAAACCTAAGGATAATAGGTATAGAAGAGAGTGAAGACTCCCAGCTCAAAGGACCAGTAAATATCTTCAACAAAATCATAGAAGAAAACTTCCCTAACCTAAAAAAAGAGATACCCATAGGCATACAAGAAGCCTACAGAACTCCAAATAGATTGGACCAGAAAAGAAACACCTCCCGTCACATAATTGTCAAAACACCAAACGCACAAAATAAAGAAAGAATATTAAAAGCAGTAAGGGGAAAAGGTCAAGTAACATATAAAGGCAGACCTATCAGAATCACACCAGACTTTTCGCCAGAAACTATGAAGGCCAGAAGATCCTGGACAGATGTCATACAGACCCTAAGAGAACATAAATGCCAGCACAGGTTACTGTATCCTGCAAAACTCTCAATTAACATAGATGGAGAAACCAAGATATTCCATGACAAAACCAAATTTACACAATATCTTTCTACAAATCCAGCACTACAAAGGATAATAAATGGTAAAGCCCAACATAAGGAGGCAAGCTATACCCTAGAAGAAGCAAGAAACTAATCATCTTGGCAACAAAACAAAGAGAAGAAAAGCACACAAACATAACCTCACATCCAAGTATGAATATAACAGGAAGCAATAATCACTGTTCCTTAATATCTCTCAACATCAATGGCCTCAACTCCCCAATAAAAAGACATAGATTAACAAACTGGATACGCAATGAGGACCCTGCATTCTGCTGCCTACAGGAAACACACCTCAGAGACAAAGACAGACACTACCTCAGAGTGAAAGGCTGGAAAACAACTTTCCAAGCAAATGGTCAGAAGAAGCAAGCTGGAGTAGCCATTCTAATATCAAATAAAATCAATTTTCAATTAAAAGTCATCAAAAAAGATAAGGAAGGACACTTCATATTCATCAAAGGAAAAATCCACCAAGATGAACTCTCAATCCTCATCTTCGGTTGGTTTATATACAAGTGTGCAATTTCTAGGCTTGAAAGTAAAATGATGCTATTTGGTGCTGGATAGAGGAGCCTTATTTTTTATTATGGCAGCTTGCTATTTTTGTAACATGGTGATTTGGTTGAACACAATAAAGTACAGTAGTAACTGATCTCCCCTTCTTCCTGGATGAGTGAGCAGATGATTAAATGTTGATGTCAGCATCCTTGAGCATATTCAGATGAGCTTCTGCTTCTGTTGAAAAGGATGCTGTGTTTGATTGTGGTCCGAAGCTTTGAAGCACTACTTGGCATCTCCTTCCTTGGAGGTCTCACTGTTTAAACATAACAGATTTGATAGCTTGTTGGTAAGGTGAGGTCCAGCTTGTCTCCACTAGGTCATCTTCATGTGAATCCGGTGGTTATACGGTTTTGTTCTAGGGATATTTCATTTTTTTAATAACGGTTTTAGCTGACATTCATGGAGAGAATGAATCCTTAGAACTGTGCCACTAGTGAAAGGAAATCCTGTCTAGAGTATGTTTCTTTACAAAGCTGTGTCACACCATCCTTTGGGCCCTCTGCTGGAAAAGTAGAATCAAGTCTCAAATAATGCCTTTTAAATTGTATCCTCTAGTATTATAGATGTAGGACAGTACTGTATCATACCTCTGTGGATGTAAAATAGCTTGTACCTGCTTTATGATTAAAAAAAAAAAAAAAGAAAAAAAAAAAAAAAGAATAGCATTGTCCTTCTTCTTCGGGAAAACGCCAAATAGCGGATGACACCGGTGCAGCGGGAGAGCCCGGAGGACCCAGGGGCCCAGGATTAGGAGGCCTCGGCGACTTCAGGATTCAGCAGCGGCCATAGGGGCCGCGGTCATGGCCGACGTCATGGTCTAGGCCGAGGTCGAGGCCACGGGCTCGTGGAGGTAAAGCTGAAGACAAGGAGTGGATCCCCGTCACCAAGCTGGGCCGCCTGGTTAAGGACATGAAGATAAAGTCCTTGGAGATCTACCTGTTGTCCCTGCCCATTAAGGAGTCTGAGACTATTGACTTTTTCCTGGGTGTATCTCTAAAGAATGAGGTTCTAAAAATCATGCCAGTGCAGAAGCAGACTCAGGCTGGCCAGAGGACCAGGTTCAAGGCTTTTGTCACTATTGGGGACTACAATGGCCACGTTGGTCTTGGTGTTAAGTGCTCCAAGGAGGTAACCACTGCCATCCACGGGGCCATCATCCTGGCCAAGCTTTAGATCGTCCCAGTGCGGAGAGGCTACTGGGGGAACAAGATTGGCAAGCCCCACACTGTGCCATGCAAGGTGACAGGCCGCTGTGGCTCTGTGCTGGTGTGCCTCATCCCCGCCCCAGAGACACTGGCATTGTCTCTGCTCCTGTGCCCAAGAAGCTACTGATGATGGCCTGCACTGCCACCCTGGGCAACTTTGTCAAGGCCACCTTTGATGCCATCTCCAAGACCTACAGCTACCTGACCCCTGACCTCTGGAAAGAGACTATGTTCACTAAGTCTCCTTATCAGGAATTCACTGACCATCTTGTGAAAACCCACACCAGAGTCTCTGTTCAGAGGATCCAGGCTCCAGCTGTGACTACCACTTAAGGGTTTTTATACAAGAAAAATAAATGAATTAAATCTGAAAAAAAAAAGAATAACATTGTCCAGCTTCCATATATATATATGCTTTCTATCGTTTTTGTTGGTATTGAAGACCAGCCTTAGTCCATGGTGATCTAATAAAGTGCATGGAATTATTTCTATCATCTTGTATCTGTTGAGGCCTATTTTGTGACCGATTATATGGTCAGTTTTGGAGAAGGCACCATGAGGTGCTGAGAAGAGGCATTTTTTTTTAGGATGAAATGTTCTATAGATATCTGTTAAATCCACTTGGTTCTTAACTTCTGTTAGTTTCACTGTGTCTCTGTTTAGTTTCTGTTTCCACAATATGTCCATTGATGAGAGTGGGGTATTGAAGTCTCCCTCTATTATTATATGAGGTGTTATGTGTGCTTGAATTTTAGTAAAGTTTCTTTTATGAATGTGGGTGCTCTTGCATTTGGAGCACAGATATTCAGAATTGAGAGTTCATCTTGGTGGATTTTTCCTTGGACGAGTATGAAGTGTCCTTCCTTATCTTTTTTTGATGACTTTTGGTTGAAAGTCGACTTTATTCGATATTAGAATGGCTACTCCAGTTAGTTTCTTGGGACTATTCCTTGGAAATTTTTTTCCCAGTCTTTTACTCTGAGGAAGTGTCTGTCTTTGTCACTAAGGTGTGTTTCCTGTATGCAGCAAAATGCTAGGTCCTATTTCTGTGTCCAGTTGTTAGACTATGTCTTTTTATTGGGGAATTGCGTTCATTGAAGTTGAGAGATATTAAGGACCAATGATTGTAGTTTCCTAATATTTTTGTTGTTAGAGGTGGAATTATGTTTATGTGGGTATTTCTTTTGGGTTAGTTGAAAGATTACTTTCTTACTTTTCTAGGTTGTAGTTTCCCTCCTTGTGTTGGAGTTTTCTATCTATTATCCTTTGTAGGGCTGGATTTGTGAAAAGATATTATGTAATTTGGTTTTATCATGGAATATCTATGGTAATTGAGAGTTTTGCTGGATATAGTAGCCTGGGTTGGCAATTGTGCTCTCTTACGGTCTGTATGTCATCTGCCCAGGATCTTCTGGCTTTCATAGTCTCTGATGAGAAGTTTGGTGATTCTGATAGGTCTGCCTTTATATGTTGATTGACCTTTTTCTCTTACTGCTTTTAATATTCTTTCTTTCTTTGGTGCGTTTGGTGTTTTGACTATTATGTGATGGGAGGAATTTCTTTTCTGGTCCAATCTATTTGGAGTTCTGTAGGCTTCTTGTATGTTTAAGGGGATCTCTTTCTTTAGGTTAGGGAAGTTTTCTTTTATAATTTTGTCGAAGATGTTTACTGACCCTTTAAGTTGGGAATCTTCACTCTCTTCTATACCTATTATCCTTAGGTTTAATCTTCTCATTGTGTCCTGGATTAGGATCTTTTTCCT
This sequence comes from Rattus norvegicus, assembly GCF_021556685.1. Lineage (NCBI taxonomy): Eukaryota > Metazoa > Chordata > Mammalia > Rodentia > Muridae > Rattus > Rattus norvegicus. The sequence continues at coordinate 78,404,871 of NC_141544.1, forward strand.
TTTTTTTTATTTTCTTTACTGTTGTGTCAATGTTTTATATGGTATCTTCTGCCCCTGAGATTCTCTCTTCTATCTCTTGCATTCTATTGGTGATGCTTCAGTCTATGACTCCTGGTCTCTTCCCTATGTTTTCTATCTCCATGGTTGTCTCCCTTTGTGATTTCTTTATTGTTTCTATTTCCATTTTTAGATCCTGAATGATTTTGTTCAATTCTTTCACCTGTTTGGTTGTGTTTTCCTATAATTCTTTAAGGGATTTTTGTGTTTCCTCCTTAAGGGCTTCTACCTGTTTACCTGTGTTGTCTGTATTTATTTAAGGGAGCTATTTTTGTCCTTCTTAAAATCCTCTAACATCAACATGAGATATGCTTTTTAAATCAGAATCTTGCTTTTCCAGTGTGTTGGTATATCCAGGACTTGCTGTGGTGGGAAAACTGGGTTCTGAAGATGCCAAATGGCCTTGGTTTCTATTACTTAGTTTCTTGCACTTGCCTTTCACCATCTGTTTATCTCTGGTGTTAGCTGGTCTGGCTGTCTCTGACAGTGGCTTTACCCTCCTGTCATCTATGTGTCAGCATTCCTGTGAGTCCAGCTCTCTCCCAACAGGATTTGGAAACCGAGTTCTGTGGCACAGGTTCAGCTCAGGACATACACAGAAAACAGAAGGGTCCTGTCTCAGACTGCTCCTCAGCTCCTGCCTCCCAAGGGCTACAAGCAGGTTCCTCTGAGCAGAAGTGGTAGTCCTACCTGTGCTTTCAGGTGTGACAGTATTCTTGGGAGACCAGCTCTTTCCCCGCTGGGATCCAGTCACAGAGAGCTGTGTTAACAGTGTCAGCTGCAGGCACAGATGGAAACTGGAGGATCCTCTCCAAGAGTCTTTTTACATCTGCTCCAGTGTACATGAGGCCTTCAACCTCAATTTCATCTAACTGTAATTTCTTCTTTGCCAAAATATGTGTTTCCTGTACTTTTAAAATCTCTTGTTCTATCTATCAGAGTAGTGAAATGTAGGACATATCTGCCTGTCATATCAGGCACTAATTTTTCTAGTTGCTTTCTAGGCTCTCCGTGGCTGACATGGAACAAACAGCTTATGTTGCTTTTTGGTGGCAAAAAAGCAAAGCCCCTTTGGCAGTTTCCTGATTGTAAGGTATTGCCTTGTATATCTCGGGATGATCTAACCCCTGTATCTGCACTCTCTACTTCTTTACATTTTATAGGAAGCCTTCTCTCTGGATTATCATTAGAGAAAATATCATCTACACTCCTTTAGGAAATGACCTGGTCTTTCACAGCCAAGGCATTGGACATTCCGAACTCTCATACTTTTAGCAATTGCCTGACCTAGCATAGCAACACTGAATGCATTAGATCCAATAACCACAGTAGTTTTAATGCATTCATAAATAGATGCTAATCAGGCCTTTAAAGGTCTAATAGCCTTTTTGAATCCACCATTAGTGTTCCTAAAAGCTAAAGATTCAATTAATCTTTTCTTGCACCTTGATCTGATACTGCTCTACTTAGAGTTGAAGTTAATCTCTATCAAAAAATCACTAAAAGCTTCATCTGAATACTGTTCTATTTACAGTTGAAGTTAATCTTTGTTTAAAAAAATCAATAAAAGCTTCATCTGAATACTGCTCTATTTACAGTTGAAGTTAATCTTTGTAAAAAAAAAAATCAATAAAAGCTTCATCCGAGCCCCGGGTTATCATGGTAAATGTTTCAGATGGCCTTTACTATTGTTCAACCTTGTCCCAAGCATTTATAGCTACTGTAAGACATTGCTCTAAGGTGACATAATCAAACAAAATCTGCATTTGTAACTCAGCATATTTCACCTTCACCTAGCAACTGATCCCTGACAATATTAACCCTTCTAGTCCTATTATGTTGCCCCATATCCAAAGCCTCCTCTCCCCAGCATGTCAGCCACTGTAGTTGAGAGTCAGCTTCTAAGATAGCTGTTATTAAATGTTTCCAATCTTTTGAAATTAAATGATTATGCATAGCCCATTTATTTAGTTCCCATTTCACATATGATGAATGCATACCATAGGCTACAATCACCTTTTAAAATTTCCTGAAATCTAGCATTTCTATGGACTGCCATTCAAATTCATCATAACCTTATGTGTTACTCTTCTGGAGGGAATTCTTTTATGGTAGCTAGAAAAATCATTGTAGCTTTTCTTTTTTTTTTTTTTATATTGTAGCTTTTCTAAAAGTCCTGTATAATGGTAATTTTAAAAGGTGTCTAGTTTTCCCCTATCCTGGCTAGTTCCCAAATGAATGAGACTAACACTAATTTAAGAGAGAAGGCAAGATTATCTCCTTTCTTTTTTACTAAGATATTTCTTAGAGAAGACAGAGAAAACCATAGTCAATATAATTAGTTCTAGGATGATAATTAAAATGAAACTATATAGAGTCCAGATGCCCTCTGCTATATTATTTTTCATTTTTAACACACAAAACATTTTCTTTTTTAATCTTGCTAATTGTCACTTTCCTTTGAATATGTTATTATATTTGAATTATATATTTCTTTCTATGACTGTCTATATTCATTTTCTTTACTTTTTACAGTGTCTATGCAAATTTACAAAAATGTCTTCTTATTTCTCTTTTACTGCTTCAAAACATAATACTTATTTCAGTATGTAAGCGTCTCTAAACTGCCCTCTGGGGACTGTCTAGTCTGAGCATCCATTACTGACTCTGAGGTCTGGGATTTCAGTTCTCTGATTCCAGCTGATGTCTCTTCTCCATGCTAGATTCTGTCCTCTGGGTCTTGTGTCTGGAATTCATGTCTTTAGCCTAGATCTCATGCCCTACATTGGTATACCAGATATTGGAGGACTTTTGTGGGATGCTGTTTGAAATTTAATAAAGACACAGAGACATCTACATAGTTTAAGGCTGTTGGCCTTTACCTGGAGCAGTCTCTCAGCTAGCTTATGCCTTAACTCAAATTCTCCACCATTGCATCTCTCCACATGGTATGCTTCCCAGCTCTTTATGTCTCCCTTCAGTGCCAAGGACCAGCCTCAGAGTCCAGATTCCTGAGAGAATGGTGTTTGGGGCGGCAAAAACAACTGACAGGTCCAAGTTAAATCATGGGTCTAAGCTGGTGGCCTAATTTCTGCTGAGATGGCTTTCCAGACTGTCTTCCCCTATTCTCCCTCTCCCCGCCCCCTTTCTGCTTTTTTAGGCAGCTTTTTCTTGCTGTCCTAAAACTCTCTGTTTGAGATAGCTCTCTGTCTACTAGTAAAAATTCTAAAAGCTCTCTGGATATAGCTCATGTATTTTCTGACCAAAGTCAGAAAAGCTGCTATAAAAAAAATTCTTGAATTTTCTGACTAAGCCAGAAATACTTTTAGAAAAATTCTACAAGTAATTCTTGGGTTTTCTGATACAAATCAGACAACCAAAAAAAAAAATTCTAAGAGATCTATGTTCAGTATTCAGACAGTCTTCTCTGGATAACTGCCACAAAACATTCCAAAAGAGCTGTGTCGGTTCTCTAAGTGATTCTTGGAATTTCTGAACAAGAAATCCTGTTAGAAAAAGTTCTTGAAGAGCTGTTTTCACTCTCCAGAGATCTTTAGACAGCTCAGTTCTCACTAGAGAAAAATTCTAAGAAAAACTGACTGCTATAGCTTTGTGCATCTCATATCATTTTATTTACATATTAATTCAGTTATTTATTCCAGGTTCCATTTTGATTATTCTAGGAATCAACATCCTGGATCCCTTAGCCCCTTAAGCCTTTGGAGACAGCAAGCAAATGTTTTCTTTTAACATTGCACAAGAATTCAGAGAATTAGGCACAGATGCTAAACTAGCTGACTGGGACACTCTCCTAAAATTACCATTTCCACCACACCTGGGCCTGGACTTGCAGTGTCCTTGAACTCAGGAATTTGCCTCCCTTTGTATCTGCCTGCCTTTATATCTTTCTGACAAGCTGACTCATTAACGCAGCTGCCTCTGTTCCCTTAGATTCATGAAGCCCGTCATATTACATCCTTATTTTTTTTCCCATTTGAGAAATTGTATATTTTCTAACTCACGTTTCCAGAGTTCTTTCCCACAGCCTTAAGAGCTGTCCTGAAGGTCCCAGCATTTACCATTAACCAAACCTTTGCCTCGCAGACTCATTCTGTCTCAGGTTATCATGGAGTCTTTAAGGATAACAGGGAGGACATTCCTTGGAGGAATGTGAAAATATGTTACCTTCTTATACAAACAAGCTTTATGCTCATGGCAGCCATCCATACTCATAGAGGTCTATGTCACAATGGCAGGAACTATGTCATTCTGTCCCTACCAAGACCATGCTGGACCAGCACTTCAGTCTCCCTTCTGCATCTGTCTTCATCTCTTTGCATGTGCCTGTGAAAGAATAAAAAATACAGCCAAGGCTGGCGCCAGACGCGGAGGAAAGGAGCTGTGACTAGCCGCCCAGAGGCCGCCAAGCCAGCGACGCCTGAGCTACTCGAGCCGCGTCGCCGCGCCCCCATGGCGGCCGCCAAGGACAGTCACGAGGACCACCATACTTCCACAGAGAATGCAGATGAGTCCAACCACGACCCCCAGTTTGAGACAATAGTTTCTCTTCCTGAGCAAGAAATTAAAACACTGGAGGAAGATGAAGAGGAACTTTTTAAGATGCGTGCAAAGCTGTTCCGGTTTGCTTCAGAGGATGACTTCCCAGAATGGAAGGAGCGAGGCACTGGAGACGTCAAGTTTCTGAAGCATAAGGAGAAAGGGACCATCCGCCTTCTCATGAGGAGGGACAAAACCTTGAAGATATGCACCAATCACTATATCACACCAATGATGGAGCTGAAGCCAAATGCTGGCAGTGACCGCGCCTGGGTCTGGAATACCCACACCGACTTTGCTGACGAGTGCCCCAAGCCTGAGCTGCTCGCCATCCGCTTCCTAAATGCTGAGAACGCACAAAAGTTCAAAACAAAGTTTGAAGAATGCAGGAAAGAGATTGAAGAGAGAGAAAAGAAAGGACCAGGCAAAAATGATAATGCTGAAAAGGTAGCTGAGAAGCTGGAAGCCCTTTCGGTGAGGGAGGCCAGAGACGAGGCTGAAGAAAAGTCTGAGGAGAAGCAATGAATCATTCTGTCTTTTTCCTTTCCTTTTCTTTTTAAAAATTTGCCCCACCCTTTAAGGTTTGTTTTTATTCTGTTTTGTTTTTACAAGGGACTTTATAAAGAACTGAATTTAAAAAAAAAAAAAACACAGCCAAGAAGTCAGAAGTTGAAAAATGCTAAAATGCTATCTCGCCCCTAAGGAGCCCTAAATACCTCAAATTCCAGACCCTGCTCTCTACCTGTAAGTAGGAAAAAGGTCACATTTCTTGAGCCTGCTCTCCTAGGAACTAGATAAAAGGGCTTAAGATAAGTACGTGATTCTGACCTAGTAAAGATAATAGGAGGTTTCTCCCAGGAACTAGCTGATACAAAGTTAGATTACAATCTTAAAAGCAATCTTGAGAGACAAGAAGCTTCTCCTTGTGATCTTTCACTGGTATTCTCGACATTTTCCAATGACGCCATCGCTACCCCTTTGGGTTATGGCTTCTTCCTTTAAATACCCCTTCTCTTAGCTACTTGGCGTCGAACTCCTCTACCCCTGCGTGGGATACCAGTCTCGACCCCAGTGCATTGGTTCCTACTAATAAACCTCATTTGATTACAGCAAGGACTCACATGAGTTCTTGAGGGGTCGCATCATCCCAAGGCTTGAGTGAGGGTCTCCCCTCTCCGGGAGTCTTTCACCTGTATCTCCACCTGCCCAGAAGTTCAGACTGTTCTCCTGCCCCAGTTCCAAGCTGCCATCCCTTTATTATGCAAAAAGCCACACCTCTTAATCTGTTGGCTTTGGGAGCTAAGTGGTATTTCCTACAATATCTCTACGTTCTGCCCACCCAAGCAGCATATCCTACACCCCTGCAGTGAAGCAGAACGTGGGCCCACAACTGATGCTACAATGTGACCCATGCCCTGCTGATTCATACTGCTGCTGTCCCACTCAGACCTACACCAGAGCTCCAGATTAGACAAGGACCTTGAGTAACCCCTGACATTAGTTTAGACCCAGGCTTCTCTCATCCATTCTCTCTCTTTCTCCCTCCCTCCCTCTCTTCCTCCCCTTCTCCCTTGCCCTACCCCCCTACCCCTCTCTTTGTGTCTCTGTCTCTGTCTTTCTCTGTCTCTCTATGTCTCTCTGTCTCTCTCTTTCTCCTTCTTCTTCTTCTCCTTCTTCTTCTTCTCCTCCTCCTCCTCCTCCTCCTCCTCCTCCTCTTCCTCTCTTCTCTCCCTGACCCCTTTCTCCCTCTTTCCTCTTCCCCCTCCCCCTTTGCTCTAGCTGCTTTAATCCTTCATTCTCAGCTCCTGGCTCCCTTACTTACCCCTTTGACTTTTAATAGCACTCTTCAGACTTGTTTTTCTGAGCTCCTGCAGCCCGCCCACCCCAACCAACTCACTCTCTGCTTTCTGCCACACCCCAAGCCCCGCAGGCCTGCCACATGGCTCTGTGTGGTTCAGGCTGAAAAGTGGGCCAGGGTGCTTGTTCTCTCCCACCGACGTGCCTAACTCCAGCAACGATGCTGCTATGGGTACTGCCTGACTCCCTCTAATATGGTATCACTCTTCTCTTCCTGCTCTACTTTTAAGGTATACACCTTCTACCAATACTTGCCAAAAAAAAAAAAAAAAAAAAAAAAAAAAAAAAAAAACAAGCGGGGGGGGGGGAAGGGGGGCGGAGGAATGGGGACCGGCTGCCAGAGCACACGACCCACAGCATGGCAGAGCAGGCCCCTCCCCCACACACTGCATCTAGGCGAAAAGAGCCCACCAGGCAAAGACAATAGATAAGATCTTACTGCTGAGAAATCTTTAACCCAAAATTCTTCGTGCTTCTCTATTTAAATGTTTATTTTTCTTCCTAGCATTCATGCCTTCTATCCTAAAATTGTCCTAATATTTTTCAATTTGTTTAAAATTTCTTTTAAGTTTCAAAGATCATATTTAATTTACTCCCATAGGTCAAACCAACTATGCTGATAATCATTATTTAATCCTTAATTAGCAACTAGTTTCCTTTTACAGACAAGCTGTATCCCAAATACATAATTAACATGGTATTTTCTTCCTCAGCCATCCAAAGCAGATAAATCCTCAACTTTTTCCTCTGATTTCCTTAATATAACACAGATCCAGGGCTAAACTCCTCAAGCAACCTTGCTTTTTTTTTTTTTTCAGGACCATAACTGTTGGTATTCTGTCTAAGCTCCACCCCCACAGCTACCTGGCAGCCCCACAGTTGCCTGGCAACAGCCAGCCCAACAGCCAGCCTTGCCTGACTATATAAGGGGCTGCTTGCCCCCCGCCCCTTACTTCTCTTGCTCTCTCTCTGCTCTCTTCTCTTCCCTGCTCTTCCCCTCTTCCCTATCCTGTCTCTTTACACTCCCCCTTCCCCTCCAAGTTCTCATGGCCAGCCTTTGTTCCTCCCCGCTTCTACTCTTCTCTCATTAAACCTCTCCACACGTAACCATACTTATCTGGGCTCCAGCCGAGACTTCTATCCCAACATTGGTCCTAACGATAGCAACAGACCATAATGTGCTCCCAAGCAAACTGTTCCAAGCTTAACATACACGACTCGCTACCCTGTTGGGGTTCTGCTCCTCTGTTGTGATTACTCTACAGTTTTATCTCTACAAAAGGGGAAAAGACAGCACTGCTGCTGAAAGATCCTGTTTGATATTAGTGCAGCCATTTCTTAAGAATGAGAATCTTTTAAGCTGACCCTTGCTTAGCCCCTAGACATTAGACAATAGACCAGAAAGTACAGAAAACACATTCCCACCCACTCTCTAGGAAGCTGCCCGACCATAAGAACAGATGGTATAGATTACTACAGGACAATTACAAGGCAGGAAACATCTCCGGGAAGCTGACTGGCCACTATAGATTGTGCTGCAGGACGAAAAACATTTGTCAAGTTAGATGTTCTTGGTACTGACATAGCTGTGCTGACATAGCTATAGCCTTGTCCTGGGAACCCCAGGACAGGAAAACATATATCAATTCAGACATCCTTGGTACTGAAATGGCTGCATTGATATGGTTGCAGCCTTGTCCTGGGAACTCTGTCCCCGCCAGCGGGGACCCAGTTATTCAGGGTCCCGAAGGGGCGCTACCCTTGGGCCTAAATGGGGGGCGAGAGAAGAAGGAGACCAAGCAAGATTCTGTTGTCAAGGTCTCGTTTATTGGGGTGAACGTTACAGCTTTTAAGGCTTTCAGGTAGGGGGAATGACCTTTGTGAAACATGAAGGAGGGGGAGATGAGGCAGTGATAGCTGGAGGCAAAGAAGTCAGGCGATGCGGTCAGGTGGTGGAGACACTGGGTGTTGACTGAGGAGATAACTGGTATCTACTAAGGGAGCTGAGGCATCCCTTGAATGTTATCTTCCTGTGCCATAAATTCATGGGAGAGGCTTTGTCCAACAATCTTAAGACTTATGGCAGTCATCTTAGGGGTGAGTCTTTGTGGCCAAACAACCCAGAGTCACTTTGAACCATGCAGTCAAAAAGCGGCTAGGCCCAAATCCAATATGGCTCCGTGCAGAACTCCAGGACGGAAAACATCTGCCTGGTCAGATATCCTTGGCACCGGAATAACTGAGCTAATGAAGCTGTGTGACTATATAAACTATACATTTCTGCTGTTTAAGGCTCTTCATATCCCTCCTGTGTGAGGACCGTGTTGAGCCCCAGTGCATTGGTATCCCAAAGTAAACCTCTTGTTTTTACATCAAGACTGAGTCCTGTGTGTTTGTGGGGTGGTGGGTGTCCTCGGGATTGGAGCGAGAGTCTCCTCAATCTGAGGGTCTTTCATTGCCACAGACCAGACAGAGACCCAGATGGAGCCTGCCCAACCCACCATCTCCGTGAACCTGCCAGCAGCAATGAAGCTGCCTTTGTCCAGACACACCATCTGACTAAAGACTTCTGAGACAGACACTGAGACCCACAGATGACAGCCTTGGGACCTTCCACCAACAGATGAACCTTCTTGCCTGCAAACTTGAGGAAACTTAAATGATGTCTATGGAAAACCAATGTTAATACCTCACTAACTATTCAACCCACTGAACAATTTATTTCTTCAATAGCCCCTTGTCTTCCTAGCCCCCACCCTTTGTTACCTCTCTGACTTAGTTGTGTTTTATTTTGATACTTACTCACCATCCAACCCAAATTTTCACTACAAATAACGTAAGAGACAGTTCCTCCGATGACTCCTCTCCTTTAAGAAAAGAAAAGGAAGAGCTGTGGGACAATAGGCTGAGCAGGTTCAGAGTCCCTGGCACCCAGGCCACATGAGATGGTAGGTGGCTCCCTTATCCCTGCCAGATTCCTGACCTAGAACACGTGACCACACTCCCCACATCAGTCGTGTAGCCCAGAACAGAGGTCACCATGCTAATGAGATATCTAGAGGCCCTGAGGGTTTAGCCAAATCTTCTCCTCCTGGACATTCCTTCCTGCAAAAGGTATTTAACCTCTGGTCCACCCTGAGGAACTGGTATGCATGTATTTTCCACAATGAACAATCAATAAATGGTATGGATAAACATGAGCTGTCTCTTCCATCGAAACCACCATGGAGAGCGTGGAGAAGGCCCTTGCTCCAGAGCACAGCCTAAGTCTCCTGTAGAAGGCCTCTCTGTGTTTCTAGACAACCATCACTAAGCTAAGGACAAGTACTACCAACGAGCTAAGCCAGAATTGCCATTTCCCCTGGCCCTGGTCTAGTTGCTATTCTCAGCCATGAGCTCCCAATAGTCCTGGCTTCATTGCAGGCCCATGGACCCCTGATCCTTTGTTCCCAACTCCTCTGTGCAGCACCCCAGCAGCAACAGGATTCCTGAGAATCAGAGAACCCCAACTTCAGCCTGCCTCATCTTAGACTGGGTTCTCCCACCCCCTGAGCTTCCCTAAAACCCAGCACCCAAAGGCAGCAGAACAGGGAGATGCATTCAGGCACTGAATCTAATAGAAGAGAAAGTGGGAACAGCCTTGAACACATTGACCCAGGGGAAAATTTCCTGAACAGAACACCAATGGCTTAGGCTCTAAGATCAACAATTGACAAATGGGACCTCATGAAACTGAAAAGCTTCTGTAAGGACATTGTCAATAAGACAAGCTGGCAACCTACAGATTGGGAAAAGATCTTTACCAACCCTACATCCAATAGAGGGCTAATATCCAAAATAAAGAAAACCAAATAACACAATTAAAAAATGGGGTATAAAGCTAAACAGAGAAATCTCAACTGAGAAATCTCAAATGACTGAGAAGCACCTAAAGAAATGTTCAACTTCCTTAGTCATCAGGGAAATGCAAATCAAAGTGACCCTGAGATTCCACCTCACACCAATCAGAATGACTAAGATCAAAACTTAGGCGACAGCAGATACTGGCATGGATGTGGAGAAAGAGGAATTATTCTCTATTTCTGGTGGGAATACAAACTGGTACAACCACTTTGGAAATCAGTCTGGAGGTTCTCAGAAAATTGGGAATTGCTCTACCTGAAGACCCAGCTATACCACTCCTGGGCATATACCCAAAAAATGCTCCAACCTCTAACAAGGACACATGCTCCACTATGTTCATAGCAGCCTTATCTACAATAGCCAGAAGCTGGAAACAACCCAGATGTCCCTCAAAGGAAGAATGGATAGAGTACCTCCTCCTCTAAGTCTGATTAACACTTTCTGTGTGAGGAGACACCTCACTGTCATTGTGATTAGTGGTTTCAACCATAATTTTCATGTCTCTGTTAGCCACATGCACAGGTCTTTTGCCCATTTTTTCATTGGGCTCTTTGTTTTACTAGAGGGTTGAGTTCCTAATCAATGTTGCATATTAATCTCTTATCAGGTGTGCATCTATAGACATTTTTTCTTAGCCCATAGATGTCTAACACTGTGTGGGACTACTCCCATGTGCTCCCATTTATGCACTGCTTCTGTTGCCTGTGTTTTGGGGGATCAAATCTAAGCAATACCCCCCCAGACCAATGATGTCATGCCCATGTTTTCTTTTATTTTAACTTTGAGAAAGGGCCTCATTGAGTTGCCCAGACTGCATTTGAATTCATTCTGTAGTCCAGCTGGTCTTGGACTTACAGCCCTCCTGCCTTAACCTTCCACATAGTTGGGACTGAATGCTTATGCCACCAGGTATGACTCATATTTTAATTTTGACAGATATTACATTAAACTTGTAGATATCCTTGGGCCATAAGACTATGTACCTCATTCATGAGCCCAGAAGACCGACCAGGAGCAGACTTCGATGCAATCACGTTAGGGTCTCTTTATTACAAACTCAAGCTTGGGCTTACTCACCGCCTAGGAGAAGCAGCCCTGAACTCTTATCGAGACAAGGTCTTATAGGAAGTGGGAGTGAGTGAGGGGTGCCCATCCTGGCAAGCATCTAATTGAATGAATATTGTAAGCTGACAGGCAGGTGCTCTAAAGCAAGACCATGAAGAATCACAAATGGTCTGAAAATACAACTGAAACAATCAGACTAATTTTCAATTGACTGTTGCTAGGGAGAGACTCAGTCCAAGGACAAGTCCTAAGGTCCTTCCTGGTACTTGGGTACAGCTTGGGTTCAGCTGAAGGTCGAGTTCTCAGGCTTTTCTTTTCTTTTTTTTTTTCTTTCTAAGATAAAATCCAGTCCCAAGAAGGAGTAAGTTTGGCCTCTCAAGACCATTTTAACATTAGTGCTTCGAATGCATGGACAAAATATTCTATTTTTTCTCTATGCATCTCTTTAAATTTTTTTTTCTGATTCATGTTCTGAAGTTCAGGCAGCCTTACCTACCTGACCAAATTTATCTCCTAAGGGTCTGTAGGGGTGGGAAACTGTCACAGTGAGATTTTTCTCTTAATTTATCTTTTGGAAAATTAAACATTACTGGTGCTTGTTTATTGTTTTTGCTTTTTTCAATGTATGGTCTGACTATGCAGCCCATGGATGGCTTGGACTTCACTGTGTAGCCCATGGGGTTACTGTGTAGGCCAGGCTAGTTTGATGTAGCTCAGTGGTGAGGCCATCGGGCCTGGGATTTTGCTTTTTCCTCATGAATTGATCTCCAGGTTCTTTTTTATTTACCTGTACAGATTTCCCATTTCTCCATCCGTGCTAGTAGGGTGTGCATGTTGGAAATTCTTCCTAGGTTCTATTTGGGGCATACGATTGTTCGGAGTAACACTGAAGGATGCTTCCCATTTCAGTGGTAGCTGCTGCAGTGCCTCCACTTTGATTTGTCAACTCACAATCGTCCTCAGTTTTTGCATTCAGTTTAGACAAAACGTGATCTACTACTCTTCAATCTTTTCAAACACTGACTTTGTTTTGCTTGTTTGCTGGTGTCCATCTATTTCTTCTGTCCGGGTTCCTGTCATTCCCTTTCCTTCTGTTAACATGTGCTCGGTTCAACACTTTCCACTCCAGCCACAGGACCCAGCAGTGCCATCACTGTTGCTCTTGGAGCAGCAAGCCATACTGCCTACAGGGTTTGAGTGTTCTTTTCTGTTTTTTTACTGCCTTCGTTTTTACGTTTTTTTTTTGTGAAGCTATTCATCGATCCATTATTTGCTCTGGCATATGTGATGTCATTGTCCTGTGTTTGTAAATTTCCAAAATTCTTCCTGGTAGAGATTTCTACTTTTACAACCTTGTGATGTAAAAAAATAATAATAACATTTGCATGGTATCAATGTTCTTTAGTTGCTAGACTTCTCTTGTGGTCTGGTATAGAACGTACTGGACAATGTGTAGTTTGTTGGGTCAATTTGGTCAGAACTGTGAAGTCCAGAGGTCTTTTATTGATTTGGTCTGGACAAAATCTGTCCAATATTGAAAATGGAATATGACAGTTTCTTACTATCACTGTATTTCTTTTGTTGATGTTGTTTTGAGACAGGGTCTCACTACCCTGGAACTCATCATCATCCTGTCTCTGCCTCTGGGGTACTGGACAGCTGTGTGCCACCAGTCCTACACCTTACTATTACTCTATTTTCATCTATCAACTCCCTCAAAACCTTTTGATGAACATTTGCTTTATATATCTAAGTGCTTCATAGTGATGGTGCACTTATTGTACCCTCTTGACATACTGATCCCCTCACTATGACTTTTATGGCCTCTTTCATCACTTTAAATTTCAAGTCACTTTGTCAGAGACAAGCCTCAACACCACTACCCTTGATCTCCATTTTTGTGAAATACTTTCTTCTGTCCTTCCACGACCAGTCTTTATGTGCTCTTAAAAGTTAGCAACTGTGGGGCTACAGAGATGGCTCAGCAGTTAAGGGCACTGACTGCTCTTCCAGATGGTCTTGAGCTCAATTCATAGCAACCACATGATGGTTCACAATGATCTATAATGGGATCTGATGCCCTCTTCTGGTGTGTCTGAGGAGAGCAACAGTGTACTCACATACATAAAATCGATAAGTAAATCTTTTTTTAAAAGATTAATAACTGCTACAACATATGTTATAGTTGAATCTTGGGGATATTTTTTATATACATTCATTCACTGTCTTTTTGTTGGAGAATATAAGCCATTTACATTCAGTGTAATTACTGACAGTAATGACTTCTATTGCCATTGTGCTGTTTTCTGGTTGTTTTAAAGATATGTTGCATCTACAAGAAGGTGGAGAACGGGGCAGTCAGTACCTTCGGCACTATAAAAGACTGAGAAATCTCCCTGTAGGCTTCTGCTTCTACTTCAGAACTTTGATTTCTCCCCCAGCTAAGCTAGGCACCCAGTAGACAGAGCTGGGGCTCTATCAGTAAAGGGGATATAAGGTGTGGGACCAGCAATATCCCACACAGCGACAGTGTGCTTACATACATAAAATAAATGAACCTTAAAAAAGAGAGAGAGAGACAGACAGAGAGAGAGAGTACGGCAAAGACCAGATTGTGGGAGTACACAAAAGGGACATCTAACCTGAGAGGTAGGCATGGCTTAATGAAGTGACAGCCAACAAGAGGTAAGAGCTGGTCAGGAGAGAGAGCAAGCTGAGACATTCAAAGTGACACTGGGTCTTGGCTAGGAGCTGAAGGCAGCTCAGCACTGGAAGGGAACAGAGGGGCACTGTGCAGTGATGGCAGGAGGGAGCCAGGGCAGAGAGGGCATCCAGGGCCATTTAAGGAAATCTGTACTTAGCTTTAAGGTAGTGAGCAGTCATTGGGGGGGCTTTATATGGGACAGCTTTTGCTTGCTGGAGTTTTAAACTAGAGTGAAAACAATTCATTCAGTAGCAATTATTTCTGAGTACCAATGGACTAGCTATCCCCCCATAGTGAATCTGGAGACAGTCACCCAGGCCTTGTCCTCTCCGCTCCATAAGTGTACCCTCAAGCGTCCACTGCATCTAGGAGCAGGCTGCTTAAGTCCTCCCCCACAACTGCTTGAGAATTCTTATAAAATGTTGAAGGAAAAAAACAGAGGAGAGTTTTCTTAGATTCTAGCAAACTTTATTCTAACTGGAACAGCCATTCTCAACCTGTGGGTTTCAACTCCCAACCGTTTCACCAGGGGGGTCACCTAAGACCATCTGCTTATCAGATATTTACATTATGATTCCTAACAGTAGCAAAATTATAGTTATGAAGCAGCAGTGAAAATAATTTTATGGCTGAGGGTCACCACAACATGAGGCGCTGTATTACAGGGTCAAAGCATTATAAAAGTTGAGAACCACTGAGCTAGAAGTACATAACTTTAAACTGCTATAAATATGTCACTGAAGTTGATAAAACAGGTAGCTTGGTAAGACCAATAAAATGCAGGATGTAAAAATGATAAATCCTAAAACCTTATAATTAAAGCCTCAGGGGCTAAGGAGATGGCACAGCTACAAGTGTTTGTTGTACAAGAAGAAAACCTGTTTGATCCTCAATTGGGAATGTTAGGGCAGGACCCTGGGACTGGCTGGCAGTCATTCTATCTGATTGATGAGCTCAAGGCTCAGTGAGAGACCCTGTCTCAAAACACTAAGATGGAGAGAGGGTAAGGAAGACACTAGACATCGACCTCTGGTCTCCACACAGACACACACAGAAACGTGCAGAAAAGCAAACCTTAAATGTTGTCTTTGGGCCACCGTAGTACTTATTTCTGAGAACCAAGGTAGAAAGGAGCATGGGCTGCACGTAGTAACACACACTTTTAACCCCGGGTCTCAGGGACCGGGGCAGGATGATCACTGCAAATCTGAGGCCAGCCTAGACTAGCAAGACTCTGACTCACATTGCGGATCATGCCTTTAATCCCAGCTCTCAGGGTGCAGAGGTCGGCCAGTCTCAGAGTGCAAAGTCAGCCTAGTCTATATAGTGAGTTATAGGCCAGCAGCAAGGCATGTATAGTAAGACCATATCTAAGGACACATGCGCACAGACACACACACACACACACACACACACACACACACACACACATACACACACACATGCATGCACTTGCATGCACATACACATGCTCAGTTCATTAAACTCCCAAAAGAACAGAAGTCCAAATCATAAGTTGTATCACATCTTTACACAAAGTATTTATTTACTAAATCATCAATTTTACTTGGTTTTTCTTTCTTCTTCTCCTTTCCTCACATGGACAAAAGTTGACCTTGCTGGAAATGATCATTTTCTATTTTCCTTATTTTTTTTTCAATGTTTATGCTTGGAATGAATTCTTCTCAAGGGTCTGTGAAATTTAGAGTATTCTGCAAGGCTAATTAAGTATATATACAGAGATCACCAGTCAGCTGTCTGATTCTAATGTTTGATTAGACCCCCTAACTCTAGGTAGCACAGCTACTTTGTAATTGAAATGAATCTCATTTCTGCTACTCCTGAATATGTGGAACATTAGCAGACTACTGCAATCACAATAGCACAGACCGCTCCATTCCCAAATAGCTTTCGTTAGAGCCTAACATAACAGAACATCCTTAATTACAATACTGAATATGCTTCCATACTTAATCAAGTTGGCTCATCTAAGGCAAGGGCATCATGTTCTCTGACCAGCAACCATCTGCAATCCACTCACTTCCCTGACTTCCTGATTTATATTTTTGCATAGAACTTGACATAAATGTTTCTTCATGAGACTGTCTTCTGCCAAGTAAAAGCCAAATTCCTCTCTGAATGCTGGTGTGTTGTTTCTCTCAAGTAAAAGCAGCAAATCCAAATTGTGGACGGGCTTTCAGCAAGCAAACGTAACTTCCAAAACGATAAAGGCAGGTGATCTGCCGACCTGAAGCTTTAAATGTTATTGACACAGGTTCGGCGTACTCATTTATACTAATTCACTCCAAACTGAGGTAAGTGCTCAATTGATGGCACACTGGATTAATTCAGGCACCATTTTATAGCTAGAAGGCATCTGACGATGAATCAGTCTGGAAGGCTCATACAATCTTAGCAGAGAATCTGAATTTCCCCGAGAATGCCATCAAGATCCTAGCTGCATTTTCACTTACACCATCCAGACTCTCATCTTATGTCATTTAAAAATTGTTACAGACCAACTCCACAGAAAAGATTTTCAATATTGTTTTTTAATTTTTTTTCCCTCATTGAAAAGGCTATACGGTAACTGTAACCAACTTTTTACCAGACAGGGTCAATGTAGCTCTGGAACTTGCTATGTAGAACAGGCTGGTCTTGAACTCAGAGTCTGCCTGCCTATACTTCCTAAATGCTGGGATTAAAGGTGCATGCCACCTTACAGTCTTTTCTTTATTGGGGGGCAGGGGTGTGTGTGCTGGAGATCAAATCTAGAGTCTTGTTTGTACTAGGTAGGGAAGCACTCTCCTGAGCAAAGTCCCAAAAGGATCTATCAGTGTCTCCAACAAACAGGCAGTCAACACTCCAAAAAGCTCTGTTGATGAAACAGGGAACTCTTCCAGGAACATGATCTGGCGAGGATCATCTTGCTACAGGTTCAGGCTTACCAGAAGCCAGACAAGCCAGAGCCAGATGCTTAATTGAAATCATGACTAAACAGAATCCAAACCGGCAGCACCTATGTCCTCCCTAATCACATCTGTGATTGCTCCATCACAAGGCAGGAGCCATATGCAGGTCAGCCAAGTGCCTCAGTGAGAGAAGAGCAGCATTGGTGGTAGAGCAAATAACCCTTTGAATGTAGCTGGTCTGGCTCCCAGCAGGAAGGAAGACAGGGACTGCAGAACCCGTGGAGATTTAAAACACCATGGCTCATGTGACGATGGAGAAATAGAGCCCGTGTACTGAGAAATGCAAGTAGCCTCCAGAAATAGAACGAGACTTCAACTTTACATGCGTCTAAATTCTGCCACCAACCTCAATGAGCTCAGAAGCAGCAGTCTTCCCCCCGCTTCCATGGACACAAAAGCCAGTGCCACTCTAAGCTGCATTTCGGCTTTCACACTGAGTCCAGTCTATCTGAACTTTGGAACCACAGGACTGTGACACAGCAAATATTAATAGGACTATACTAGGCAGTTAGCCTGTGATGGTCTGTCCCATGGCCACAGAAAGCTAGAACCCTGCAGTACAAAGTTCTTACATTGCTGGAATCCTCAAATCCAACAGGGCTCTTGCTTTAGACATTTACCCCCTTTTCTTTTTCTAGAGTGAATATTTCTCTTTCTATCCATGGAAAACTGTCTAGGAACCACCACCAATCCCAACCCACATCAGTCTTAAATGTAAAAACAAGATAAATGTGTTTTGAGACAGTGTTTCTCTGTGTAGTCCTGGCTGTCCTGGGACTCACTCTGGCTGGCCTCCAACTCAAGAGATCCATCCACCTGCCTCTGCCTCTGCCTCCCAAGAGCTGAGATTAAAGATGTGCACCGCCACAGTCTGGCTCAAAATAATTGTTTCTTTTATGAGACAGGTTCTTACTATATAGCCCAGGACAGTCTCAAACTTGAAATACTTCCACATCAGCTTTCCAAGGTATTGGATTACAGGCATGAGTCACCACAACCAGCTTTATAAAGAAAAACAGTGTTTGTTTGGATAGAATCCAGCCAGATTTTATCATTTTTTTCCTCTATTTATTTTTATTTTATAAGTACAGGTATTTTGCCTGAATGTATGTCTGTGTATCAGATGTGTGCCTAGTGCTTATGAAGGCCAGAAGAGGGCATCGAATTCCCTGGGACTAGAGGTACAGACAGCTGCAAGCTGCCATGTGGGTGCTGGAAGAGCATCCAGTGCTTTTAACCACTGATTATCTCTCCAGTCTGATTCTGCTACTTTAAAATAAACCCACAATGGCAAATAAACTAATCTATAACTCCAATCTATACCAATAAATCTGTGAAACTCAAGCAGGCATGACAGAGAAACTCTGCACAAACTCTTAAATCTCAACTTGCAAAGCCACAAATAAATATGCACACAGAGTCAGAAAATTATTTTAATAGTTACAAAACATTTTTTACAGAATCAGTATAAAATAGCAATTGATTATTTTATAATTATGAGAATTAGACTCGCGGTCTTGGCTGGATGGGGCTGAACCAACCAAAGGCCTTGACCTGCTGGCTCAGAGACCACTCTCAGAAGTTGGCCTGCTGACATCTGTCATGCTCAGGCGACGAGATGACCGGGTCTTTTTTAAGAAAAAACTCTCTCTCTACTCATTCTTTGGAGGCTTGAAGTGAATTCGGCAGCGTTCATTAAACACCTAAGATAGTCAAACAAGAACAGAAGTCACCCAGATATCCTGTATAAATCAGGCCTGGATATAAATTCTGATCTACAGATTGGGAGGATGTTACCATTTTTGATCCAGGGTTAGGAAACAGTAAGTTTCTTTAGCACACCAAATTAAGTATAATGTATACCTTGGTAACATTCACTAGACAATTTCAGTGCCCATTTGCTGGCTAGACCTGTCTTCTGCTAAATTATGTGTATTTATGCATTTCTTGTTTTACTCACCTTGCTTCCTAAAATTTGAAACAACAAATCATAAATGTTGAGAATGCCTTTATGACTAAATGGGGCTACGCTACAGAAAGTTTTTGGTAGAATAGTTCAGAGAGGGTAAGATATTTAAAAAGGATAAGAGAGCAGTTAACATTCTTATATGAGAAGACTTCTGATGTATTAAAGAAAACACACACATAATACTTCTGTTCTTTAACAAAGGAAACACTCAATATAATGAGAAAGTCACGGGCATGAGAAAGCACATATCCCCTCCATGGAAGGACTCACGCTGAGGCAGATGCTCACCGTACCCCCTTTATTGTTCTGAATTTTCATTTTGAGACAGGGTCTTACTTTGTGGCTCATACTGGCTTTGAACTTGTTATATAGCTCAGCTTGGCCTGAAACTCACAAACCTCCTGCTTTAGCCTCCTGAGTTATGGGCCACCATGCCTGGCTACATTTTTACTTCTCTATGGGCTAATGATAGAATAATACTCTCTCGATGTCTAAGTGCACCGCCTGTTAAGTGTCTTGAGAACACTCAGGTTTACTGGAATGCAATTCCATCGTACTGGAGAGCACGTGGGATATCACGTCCAGAAGGTTTCACTCCACCATGCTCTGCATGTACCAAAATCCCCTGGACAGGCTCCCAAAAGCCAGATATTCACCACACCCTTCTCCCATTGTAGTCCCAGAATACATTATCATTTCTTCAGAGAATGTATGAATATACACTCATTGCCAAACCCTTCCAGGCAGCACAGCCCTCATGGTGATGCAAGGACAAGTTCAGGCTACATTTTGGCAAGGAAGACAGGATAAAGAAATGCCATAAGACACTCAATTTATAGTCTGTAATTTATTCATGTCTTCACTTGCTGTGAGTCTTCTTTAATTTAATGACACAGTAAAAAGCTGGCTACAAGTGGGTGGAAAATGACTTCACTTGGGACTTTAAAAACAGCTACCAAGCCTAGCCAGACATATAAATTCTGAAAGGTCACACACCAAGATACCAACACAGTGCACTCTGCTTAATGATTGCGTTTCTTTCTTTTTTCTTTCTTTCTTTCTTGTTTGTGAACATTGTGAAACAAAATTACGTCTGCAACAAAAGCCTTGTTGATAAGCAGTTATTAAATGCTAGAAGTCAGTCAGTGCCCAGCAGCTAATATTTAACCCCAAGGAGATCTAGTGGGAGAGTGGCAGATCTGAGTCTGCCTGCTCTTTCCTTCTCCTGGAACTTATTTATCCAGAGTTTCGTCTCTTTAGTGTTCCCTGTGTAATAGCATTTAATGAGACTCAATGAATATTAACTGACACAATTGCAGAATAATGCTTGTGACTTTGATTTTATGAAAAGAAACTCCACGAAAGGCTACAGTTAACAAATTTTTGAAAGTTCTCACTTAACTACAGTAAAAACTCTGCATGTTAAACATGCATAATTAGTGTTAGGAGATACAAAGAACGTATCTAACCCTGCTTGGTAGGCCACAAGTACTGTGTGTACCTGTAAAGCCATTATGCTTCCACACTGAAGTTAAGAGTACTCCCACCCTCAGCAGTTGCTGGGGGTTCTCTGTTCTCAGAGCCTGCCTGCACTGCCTCCCTGGTTCCCTCCTGCTTGTTCAGTTTTTCTCCTATGTATCTATAAAATCAACATTATTTCTTACCTTCCAGCTCCTGTCATTTACCACTTCTTCAACATTGAGTTCTGACTGCATCCATTTCAACTGCAAGAGAAAAATAGAAATTCTGAGCTGTAAAGAGTTTAAACTATAGTCCCAGTGCTAGAGAATGGTGATGGGGTGGACATGCAGATCCTGCTGGCCAGCCAAAATAGAAAAACTGTAAGCTCCCAGATCAGAGAGAAACACTGCCTCAAAAAAAAAAAAGATGGAGAAGTGACTGAGGAAGACATTCTGACATAACCTCAGGCCTCACACACACACCATCACAGGCAATCATCCCCACATATGCACTTACACAATATAAAATCAATTTTTACAAAGCATATGTAATATGCATTAGTTAGTACTGTCATTTTGGTTTGAGCTCTCTGAGACTGGTCCTGGAACCACGGTCTCTCCACAATTCAGACCCAAGCATGATTGCCTCAAGTGCCCTCCAAGGCCCTGTGTCTAGGAATGAGCTGGCCTTACTTACTCTGTGACAGGGAGGAAAAGAGCAGCAAATCAGACCATGAGTAAAGTTTCCCTAAAAACAACTAGAAAGTAAAGCATCCCTAATGGATGTCACCACTGCTTCTATCATGACAGAAACATGCCTCCTGTGGGAAGAAGGCCAGAAGTTCAGCTATGGGAAGGAAGCTCATCCACAGAGAGAAAGTTCACTGGAACTGCCAGCTGACTGACTACCTCTGCTTGTCAGCTCCTGCTGGGCTGTGAGGGCCGATCCTGGTGAGGCTACCTCCCCGTTAGGATCTGTTAATCCACCTGGAAGCCTCCCTGAAGGGACACTGGTCTGCCTGGGACACCTAGTGGAGAACTCAATTCAATGGTAGACCTGTGATGGAGGACGTGAGGACGTACCCAAAGAAACCGGGCCTCCCATGTGCCGACTGTTGATTAAGGGAGAAACAGCTTCTGAACCTCACACTGGTTAATGTTAGCACAGAGGCAAGCTTTTCAGCTCTCTTCTGCCTTCTCTTGTCCTCAAGACACTGATGGCTAGAGGTCACTGACACCTCTGCAGGTGTTTGTCAGGATGTAAAATGTCTCTAATTCCCAATGTTATGTGACCTCTGCTCCTGGAGCAGTGAGGTATAAATTCCAAGATGTTAAGAAGTTTCCTTAAGACTTGCAACAGACAGAAAAAAAGAAAAACAGAAAATTGATAACAATAGGGTACAGATAATCTTAATTTGCAACATCATGCCATATAGTTTGAATTCAGTTCTTATTTAAAGAAACAAAAAGAGTAAGTAGGTGAGAAGGATGTTATGGAGGTAGAAAATATGAGGTAACTTTTGAAAAGAAAAGTTAAAAAGAACGTTCTTTGTTCTCTGACTATAGAACCTCGATGGAACGGCTTCCATGCTGGAACGTGGAACCTGGTGGTCTAGTTCGGTGTTCCCAGGCCATGGTCACTCACATTTGGCTCCAGAATAAGCTAGCTCCTATTTGAAAAGGGGTTAGGGGTAAGAATGAAAATGTTTTAGATAAAAAGGGTTATATATAGTAAAAGATAAAATGCCTGGAATTGTCCAAATAGAAAAGATAAAAATAAAAATAAAAAACCAGAGCCCTGATATACAAAAGGCTGGAGTAGGTTGTACAAGGTTTGAGGAGGGTGAGACTTAAGATGGTAAGCTTCACAATTCAAGGTTATTAAAATGCCCAGCCACTTACTAGCTTGTGACTTCACAACTACCAGTTATCGTTCCTGCATGCTCAGTGAATGAGGAAGGCCCGGGACAGCTGAAGGACTTTCTGATTCTATAACCACACTTGGAAGAGAAAACAGCTGTGACATTTCCTCATCTGCTACAGCACTACTCCCTGCTGGATGTACCGCCCTGCAGTCCATGGCTGTGCCTTCCAGGCACTGAGGGCAAAGGGACAGATATGAGGGCTGAGCAAACAGAGACACAATCACTCAACAACAGGGCTTTGCTGTACTCTGCACTTCCCTGGCAGTGGTAGCTCTACTCTGACTTCTCAGTATGACTTAGCAGTCCTGTCCCACGCCCCATCAACATCAATAGCAAATCCAGAAGTAAGGGTAACATGGCTGCTGTATGTTCACACCGTGGCTGGTTAGGATCCAGTGGGCTGATGTGGACAGCACAGCCTGTGTCTTTCCTCCAGCACTAGAGCAGCCAATGGATTAGCTGGAAAGGATGACCCTTCCTCACAGTGGAGGGCAGGTTTGCAGTCATGCTCTCAAGAAATGGGACGCGCAGAGCTACTTAGACCTGATTAATTGTACAAAACAGCCTACAAATGCCCCTGAACATCAGGGGAAGAACAAGGCCTATTTGAACACGTTCACTACCTGGAGACTCCGTCCCTGCCTGATGAATAAACAAGTATGCAACAGAGCCCTAAGCAGTCCTCACGGACAGACAGACAGACACAAACACAGGGTGAGGCTGCACCCAGGGAAACACTGAGTTAGCAGAATAGCTGAGAAAGCACGGCAGCCTGGCCTACTTGCTGTGTGTCCTTGTGCATCTGGTCACACCGCTAAACAGACGCCAGCTCCACACTACTCACGATTAATGAGTTCCACATGGCCTGTCAGTCACCCACTGTGAGATCTTAAACAGACAACTGTATTGATAACTATAAGGTAACCTATGTAAGAAAAGTCCCTGTTATTAAGAAATAACAAATGGGTTGGTGAGATGGCCAAATGGGTAAAGGTGCTTGTTGCCAAATCTGATGACCTGAGCTTAATCCCAGGACTCTTGTGCTGGAAGGAAAAAGAACCAGCTTCTCCATGTGGTCCTCTGACCTACACACACAGAGACAGATATATTGGAAAAAAAGAAATTATAAATTTAAGGGTAAAAGGATACACCGAGTGCTTGAAATCATTCTAGAGAAGAGTATGCATGTGTGCACAGTAGAGAAAGGAAAGGGAGGGGATGAGGAGACCGTGACGCAGGTAAACGGAGGGTCAGGGAGAAGTTTGGAAATACATAAAGTTAAAATACCTAAAATTTCCCTAAAAAGTGGATGACAATGTATTCCATGTAACAAAATGTAGCCAGCTCTCTGTATGATCTGTGAATTCAAGCAATTGAGGATCAAAAATCAAGGGCTGGAGAGATGGCTCAGCGGTTAAGAGCACTGACTGCTCTCCCAGAGGACCTGAGTTCAAATCCCAGCAACCACATGGTGGCTCACAACCATCTGTAATGGGATCTGATGCCCTCTTCTGGTGTGTCTGAAGACAGCTACGGTGTGCTCATATACATAAAATAAATAAAATATTTAAAAAAAAACATTTAAAAAAAAATATTGAGGGTGAACACTTCACATGTACCAAACACAGACACTCTATTAGCTGCAATCAGAAACTGCGTGTGACGTAAAGTACAAGGATGCTGTGGAAGGAAGCTGAATGCATATACTGTGTCATTCACAGGTGGGAGCTGAGGTCTGTGGGCTCTGTCACCGCAGTGGGCCGAGGACCAAGAATGCCAAGACAACTGTTTTCCTGTACGCCACAAACAAGGGCCCCAGCAGTGACTCTGCCTCACGACTTCCTTCCATGAGGAAAAGCTTCCTTTCACATATCCCTAAGTGTGCACTTGACCTTTAAATTACATTTACACTTTATTCAGTGTGTGTGTGCCTGTCCACAGTGAGCAGTGTGGAGGTTGGAGAAGACTGATGGGAACTAGATCTCATCTTCCACCCGGTGGGACTGAGATCGAACTCAGGTCTTCTTGTCAGCAGGCATCCTCACCTGCCACTTAGCTGGACCACAACACTTTCTTAAGTAACAACACTGCAGGGACGCTGTTAAGTATAGAAAAGGTGTACACAACCCCACAAAGTCTACAGGTAGGGTGGACACTACCCTGAGGTGTTGAGCCTGTCTAACTATAGTCAACCAGTACTACATCTTTATGGCTGAAGAGTGCAATGGCTGGAACTTACGGAATCTGTATTCGGTTTCAGCAGATTCCTATACAATGAAAGGGCTAAATATTTTCAATACACAAATTCCTGAAGAAACGTTTCAAGTAAGCAGACACATGTTTTCCAAGAGCTTCTCATGGGTGTTGGTCAGCACTGATGTTTTGTCTTAAACACTGGAAAGCATCACAGGAAAAGAAATAAAATGCAATTCCATGTTAATTTTCCCTAAGCTCCTACCCTGCACTTGTTTATAAAATATACATCCATTTACTAAACCACATCTAAGTGTGATGCAAATGCCTACCTGATGACATTACTCTCCTGACCCTGTCTCTCGTGTATGTGTGTATATATGTTCCTGTATGTGCACACATATACACAAGTGTGTACATGTGAGTGGAGACCTTAAGTTTATGTCATGTGTCTTTTCTATACCACACTGCCCTGTATTTACTTTACTGTGGCTGGCCCTGGTACCAGCCAACTCTGGCTGGTCTAGCTAGCCAGCTTGCCCAGGGATCTCCTGTCTACCTCTGGAGTGCTGTGACTACAGGTGGCTGATGAGACACCAGCAAGGGAGATCAGATCCTCTAACACTGGAGATAAGGACAATTCTGAGCCTCCATTTGGGTGCTAGGATTGAAACCAAGATCCTCTGAAGAGCAGCCAACATTCTAAACCACAGAGCCACCTCTCCAGACCCAATTTTTCCAATGGCCTCTCAAGATCCAAACTCTAGTCCTCATAGTTCATAGCAAACAATTTATCTACCTAATTCATCCTCCCAACCCTGTCCTGATAAATTTTTTTAAAGTAATAACCATAATTTACTTGAAATTGTACGTATTCAAACTCCATTTTTAGGGCTACCTTTGGGGACCTTTGCCTTAGAAATGAAGGTCTCCTCAGCTTACCTTTGTCTGTTCTTTTCTAAGTTGTTTTAATAACGTTAAGTCATCCAGGTTCTTTTCTCTCTCTTCTCGGAGACGTTTTACTACTGCTGAGGTCTGGGCTATACAGTTCTTTATAACTCTGTCCCTACTGACATGAGCTGCCATCAACTAAAAAAGACAAAAGAATGAAAAGAGGGGGAAAAACACATTAATTTGTTACATTTTAGTACTAGAAAAAAATTGGTACTTCAAGAATGCAAATTTTTAAAACATTTTAAAATCTCTACAAGAGAAAACTGTTGGCTGGACTTCCTAAGTCAGCTAAGAGGGAACAAACGCCTCACAAGGTGCAGCCCAGAGGCCAGGCTGCTTCCTTCCATAATCCGGGCCAGGATCGCCTGCTCCTCCTTCCCACAGCACCCAGGCAGGCTTGCCCCAAGGCCTCCTGCCCATCCTTGCTCTCCTCACCACCTCTATACCTGCTCCTCTACCTCATCTCTACCTACCGCTGACTGTAGTCTCTCCCTCTTCGTCTTCCCTAGTTGGTTTCTGTCTCATGTTGCTAACAAGGGAAAGATGTTGTGAACAGAGGGATGTGGGGAATATCTTAGTTACATAATATTTAACTACGTAATCAGGGGCCTTTTCAAAACTCTCAAGTATTGACAAAAAGAAGCCAAGGCAGAGTTAGTGGCTGCATCAATTGTGTACGTTGATTGCAAGGATAACTGACAGAATGATTCTCATAACCCCTTCTCTGAGTAACACATCCAGCAAGACAGCCTTTCTCCATCTTGTCTTGGGTAGGCAAGGCATAATGGTCATGGTTCAAGGTCCTCTTCAATCACACCTGGGGAGAGCTCAGTGAAATTATTTAATGTATTATGAGAAGCCTTTCAAGATTAACTTTCTAAATCTCACATCCTTTCCTATAAAGAAATGTCACCATTGGAAATATGTCTTCATCAGTTATAAGCAACTTTGGATGTTCTGGACTCCTCAAGAAGAGGTCTTAGACCCAATCTCCAGAACGAAGTTACTTGAAATATAATAATGACCACTCTGGCAGGCATATTAAAATACATAGAACAGTACTTTCTTAGTTCACTAATCCTCTACAACACTATGAAACTGAAATGAAGGGAGATTATACAAAATGCTCGGTCAGCAACTAGGAAGCAGCAGATGTGAGATTTGACATGGTCCTGGAATCCATATTGCTAAGCATGTTACCATCAACCCTATGCTAACAGAAGACTGGAAATGGGAAGAACTGAACAGTAGAGACTACACAGGTAGCAGGGGGGTAGAACAGAGTGACCATACATTTCTAGTTCTTTAGTCAGATATACCTGAAGACATAAATGTACTATCAAACATCCCACAGCACGTTAGCACTTGGAGGCCCCCCAACAAACTTGCCCTGACTAAATCCTAAAAACACCACACCTTCTAATTTTCTAAAACCAGAATTTACCTGATTGCTCAACAGAATGACAGACTTTAACTAAACAACGAAAACCAGAACTAAGATGTCAGTGGATAGCGTTCTGTATTTGATAATGAGTAAGTTTGTCCACAGAATGACTTTTTTCCACCCCGCAATCCACTACAAATGTACACAATAGCCTTGTGGTGGGAGAGTATAAAAAGCACGTGCCATTTGAGCTTTAATCCAACTCCATGGAGGGGCGACATAGGGTACAGCACAGCTGCTCCATTTACTCCTGCTTTTGCAAATTCTAAAGAGGACGCTAGCAGGTAAGGAGACGCCACAGCATCAGGAATGTGTTTTATTAACGCCTGTGGCTTTCTCTTCCCTTTCTAGCATGTACGTCCTCTCCCTTCTGATAATGGATACAACGGAAAAATAAAGGCCTGCAAGGCTCTCACTCTTCTTGCCATTAGCTGCTTGACCTCCTGGGATTGACTCCTCCGAGTCCTCACTCTTACTACTCACTGCCTGGACTGTTTCACGGTCCTTGTGCTCATCCCTCGCACACTATGTACTTAAGCAGAAGGCCATGAGCACACAGGCCAGAACACCGCTGCCCCCATTCTTACAGCCATCTCCGCAGATTTGTGTGCACACCACACAATGCCTGAAGCCATATTTCAGTCGGTGTGCTCCCACCTTCAAGGGCACACAAGATATCATGTGTTTTTCACAGTGTAGATATAAGTCAAAGTATTTCTCATTGTACCTGCAAAGAAAGGTATAAAAGAAACACCAAAGAGAGACTCAAGAGATAAACTTACAGACTCATATAGTTGTTTACAGGTTTGGCTGGCATCAATTTTTCCTGCAAAGGAAGCTGTTGGAACCGTAGTGTTTAATTCATGTACTATCCTGTCATCAATTGTCCTCATCACCTTGAGTAATTCCTATATGTATTTAAAATAAAAGAACAGAAGAAAATAATCTCAATGAAATGTTAAGTGATAAAAGTTAAATATTTAAATAAAAGAAAAAAAAAAAAACCCAGGATCTTTTACATAAGAGGACAAGATGAACAGTACAACCAAATCTCTTTCCCGTTATCACAGCGATGAATAGTGGGATGTGCAGCAGATTCGAACCCAGGACTCTGCACCTAGCTCTGCGGCTCAACAGTGAAACCTACTGCCTGGCACGGTATTTAGCAAATTCTATCTTCCAACTCCAGCACATGGCCAGAAAGGCTCACCAACCTGAGCACCACACACCCTCCACGATCACTGGTGCCCTGCTCTAGTCTAACTTTGCAAATGTGGGGCTAGGGGACATGAGGGCAGGGCTGGTCAGCTCACAGAAGTGAAGCTGCCCACTGCCAGCCTTACCTTGCAGATCTTTGACTTTCTACTATGAATATAGACATTTTTGTGATAAAGACAAGAAATTTGCTACTAAAGAAAAAACATACTTTGGCTTTTTTATTCATTAAACAGGTAGGGATTGGTTCTAGCTTTTCATTAGTAATCATGGTTTACATTTCTCAAAACATGGCTTTCCTTCAAAGTCTCCAACTCACAAAAACCCAATCCTAAGCACTTCCTACCTCTGTGAGGCCCTGTTCCATCCCCAGGAACCTACTGTACCCAAGAGAGAAAGGACAAGGAGCTCAGAGTACACCACACAGCATAGATGCTCCCCACGCCGTGACCAGCTCTGCCTTCCTCATCGCTCACTAGACAGGGGACAAGCTGCACTGTCCTCAGTTAACAGAAACTCTGGGTTGAGTTTCTAACTCTATACACTTCTCTTTCTTACATGTTCTTAAGATTGTAATACCTCCTATACTACTCCTCTCCTTACAAAACACCAGGCCACTGAAAAGCTGCTGACAGAGCAATCACTGTCTACTTACACGTCTCACCTGACCCCAACACGTATTAGAGCAAACTTCACTCGCTCTTCTTCTTTTCCTTTGTCAAATTAAACCCAAGACTGGAAGCAACATTTTCACTTTCCCCTGCCATTTGTTACACGTGTTCCTTATCACTAGTGAGTGTGAGCACTGGCCGGCCTCGGGCAGTCCACGTATCTGGAGGTGAGCTCCAGCTGTGCTATACAAGAATTTCTGGTGGTTAAAAGTCAGCGTGGTCCAGACACTTGGGAAACGGGTTTCCATCTGCTCTAAGGAGTCATTTCTCTTGCCTCTGGCAGAAGGGACATGTTGTGTAGGAAAGCCCATCAGTCTCCAGGCTTCCTTGGTCCCTATTCACACATTCTTGTTATACATCTCTAAGGTCATGCTAGACTCCTGGTCCTTCCATCTATCTCCTCTACTACTCATTACCCATCCTCCTTAAAAGTCTCTCTCTCTCTCTCTCTCTCTCTCTCTCTCTCTCTCTCTCTCTCTCTCACACACACACACACACACACACACACACACACACCCCACACCCCAGCTCCGTCTCTGTTGTTTTCTGTCCCTCTCTCTCTCCCATCTCTGATAGCCCTGGCCATGACCAGTTTTATTTTTCTTTGTCTCTCTCATTCACAATAAAAACCTTCCTCTTAATCGTACCAGAGTGGTCATTTCAGTGGTTTCTTTACTGCACCCCTCACATACACCTACCTTCCTTATAGAAAAATTAAAAAAAATATTTAATTATCCAAAGTTAACCACTAGCAATATCTTAACAAGTTTTATTACTTTTATACATACTTATGAAGTAATATTTTAAAATATGACCCTCAGTGAACACGTTGCCTGTGTTACTACAAACACTGGACACCACCCATCCTGGGATTCAAACCCAGGTCCCCATGCATGCTAGGCCAGTGCTCCATCACTAAGCCATTCCTGGTTTCCTTGAAGACATTGTTAATAGTTCTATAAATGTTGCCAATTGCAACCATTTAATCCGAGCATGTAGTCTAAATTCTGTCCCTACCACTCCGTTCACCTTAACTGCTGAGTATATTAATGGTCTGCTCATGATCTCAATACAGAAACGGAGCAGCCTTCGCAATTTTCATGACTTAGACTAATAAATCACAGGCAAGGCCTTGTGAGAAAGCCCGACACATAAAGGCACTTGTTCAACCCCCAGACCCACATCGTGGAGAGAGAACCAGCTCATTCCCTTCCCCAAATAAATAAAATTTAATGAAAAGACCTCAGACAAGTTAACACAAAGTTCATTATCTTGTCTCCTTTTTCTTTATTTTGTTGACAGCACTCTGCAAACCGTAACTCTTATGGGGAACCTCAATACATTCCCTGGGCAAACTACCACTTTAACTAGTATGTCACTTTAACTAGTATGGAGGGTGTATACTGTCCACCATTAGTAAATTCCGCACAAGTGATGGCAGCATTGGTGAGTCAGAGGGAAGAAAGCAGCTGGGTGTGGTGGCACATATCTGTCATCTGAGCACTCAGGAGGCTGAGACAGGAAAATCATGAGCTGGAGGCCAGTATGGGCTCCAGAGGAAGAGCCTATCACTAGGAGGGGAAAGACAGAGCCAGCCTAACCCCTCAACATGGCTGCTTTCCCCCAACCCCTTTAAAAACCTTCCGATTCTTCTTGTTCACAGCTCTGAGGCCAGGCTTCAGTTGTGCCTCTTGGATAGTTTTCCTTGGCCTGGAAAGCGCTCAGCAACTTTCTTCGTTGAACAGTATAACAGAGAAGCAGAGTGTATCCTTTTACTAACTCACAGGCATTCAAACAACAGGGGCTGATAGAGAAGTACTGTGAGGAAGGGAAAGCTAATCCCACGGAGTGGAGCAGAACATGATCAAGTTGGGATTGAGAGCTATTTTGGGTAGGGAGATCAAGAAATGCCTCTGACAAACACCAGATGTTCTCTGTCATATACAGATCCTAGCCTCAAATCTAACAGCAGTGTGTTTAGCCTGGAATGTTGCAGAGTCCAGGGAGCTACATTAAAGAGGAGGAAGAGTCTTAAGGGAGGTGGAACCGTAAACCAAAAGCAAAATGAGGGTAGGGGGAGAAGACTGGAGTTAGGCTGGAGCAGGCCAGAGGGTAGGCAAAGAAGACAGGATAAAGGGAAGTGTTAACTGGAACTAAGAATTATTAAAAATCCCTAATAAAATCTACTTTGTAAGCTTTTAAAAATACAATTTGCTTTTTTAAAACTTTGAAAAGAGCTACCCTGCATGGGTGGTGTACTGGCTAGTTTTGTGTGCCAACTTAACACAAGCTGGAGTTATCACAGAGAAAGGAGCCTCAGTTGTGGAAATGCCTTCATGAGACCCAGCTGTAAGGCATTTTCTCAGCAAGTGATCAAGGCGGGAGGACCCAGCCTATTGTAGGTGGAGCCATCCCTGGGCTGGTATTTTGGGTTCTATAAGAGAGCAAGCTGAGCAAGCCAGGGGAAACAAGCCAGTAAGTAACACCTCCCCATGGCCTCTGCATCAGCTCCTACTTCCTGACCCACTTGAGTTCCAGTCCTGACTTCCTTTGGTGATGAACAGCAATGTGGAAGTGTAAGCTGAATAAACCCTTTCCTCCCCAACTTGCTTCTTGGTCATGATGTTTGTGCAGGAATAGGAACCCTGACTAAGACAGATGGATAACGGTTCACCCAGAAGCCATACAGTATACAAAAACCCCAATGCCAAGTGTGGAATACCTCCCATAAGCTGCTAGTCAGTGAGACCCTAGAGCCCCCAAAACAATCCAGATGACGGTCATCACTCTCGGTTGCCCACCAGACTACATGGTAAGATCTAATTGCTCAAGACGCCTTACCCTTTGGTCACAGGAGGTGATGACACCAAGATGAAACTAAGCAAGAAGCACCTCCCTAGTGGGTAGCTTTCGTACCGCAAAAGGTGCTGAGGCTCCTAGGGAAGAACACTCACCAACAGTCCTACCTAGCTGTGGGCACCATGATGACAAGGAGGACCTGCCAGGCTAGAGGCAACAAACCACTCCTGCAACAGTGGCAAGACATGCTGATGAAGGTAACCAACTATTTTCTGATTGGACTTGAGACCTGATCCACAGTAAGAATTCATACCTGATGTCATAAACCCGGTCGAGAAATCTCAGCTGAACAGGTTATAGGCCCTACTATGGAAACCAACTGTTGTGCTTGCTAACAGACATGTTGTCAAGACACCTCTGAAATACTTATGCTTATGCCCACAGATCAGTGCTGCTCTCAATCGTCATCAGAGAAGCTTCTTTTTGCAGTGGATGGCAATTAATGAAAAGACTCATAATTGGTCAAAGTGCTGATAATAAGTGACTGTTAGTTGCTTGGTCCTAAAATCTCTTATCAGTCACTCCAAGGCTCAGGCACCACAGAGAAGATGGTGAAAGAACATAAAAATCCAAGAGTGGAGGGGGCACTGCAAGACAAAGTCTTTGGACATCATCAAGGCAGGAAAGAGCAAGAAAAGAAGAGAGAGGAGGGGGGAGAGGAGGAGGAAGAGTAGGAGGGGGAGGAAGAGGAGGAGGAGAGTGATGAGTACATGGGTTCTAGTGTGGTCTTTTGTCAATAAAGCATTTAACCTCCTGTATAAAACTCATTCCTTTTAAGGAAAAACAGTGAGATGTGAAACGGTGTAAGATTTGTTTTTAAGGCTAGAGAGGTAGCTCAGTGGTTAAGAGCATTGGCTGCTCCTCCAGAAAATCTGGATTTGAGTCCCACCATCTACATAGTAGCTCAAAATCATCAGAAACTCTAGTTCCAAGGAAGCTAACACCTTCTTCTAGGCTCCAAGGGCACTGGACATGTAGGTAGTGCACAGACATACATGCAAGCAAAACACATAAATATATTTTTTAAAGATTTGTTTCTAAACTATTCAGCATAATATTTTTGTACAGTTAAGACACCACACCAAATGTCTTCACATACTGTCCTGGCAGTATTTTTAACACCCACTAACTTTGCCTGGTACAGTATGGGAGCTGTGAATTGACATGGGAATTTACCTCAGGTTCAATATCATTAAGAATTAAAGAAAAAAAAAAAGGAGGGGGTGGTTAAGAACACATTGACTGCTCTCCCAGAGGTCCCGAGTTCAAATCCCAGCAACCACATGGTGGTTCACAACCATCTATAATGAGATCTGATGCCCTCTTCTGGTGTGTCTGAAGATAGCTATAGTGTACTTGTATATAATAAATAAATAAACTTAAAAAAAAAAAAGAATTCAGAAATTGCAAGGATGCCCTTGATAACACCACGTAACTAGACTACTGAATGCATGAACACAGTATAAGAAGAGACTCAGTACTGCAGGATATGTTAATATTTTCTGAGAAGCAGAGAAAGGAGTGAAATGCTCTTAAGAGTGGTGGTTATATGATCAGATTTGTGTTCTGAAATGGCTGCCTAGAAAGTGGACTACACTAGCATAGAGAAGTTAAGAGACTGACACAGCAATCCAGGCAAAAGATCACACAGCTTAACATTTGCTGAGCTTTTATTGACCCTGAACTTTAACCAGTTTTTTAATCTGAATACCTGCTATAACTTTAATCATGATAAACAAATCCTCCAATAAAACAATGTAAACACACTATTAAGGTCTTTACACAGCAATGGAATTTGTCTGTACTAAGTGGGAAATGAATCTACTTTTAAAAAAATGTATTAAGAGAGAGAGAGAGAGAGAGAGAGAGAGTGTGTGTGTGTGTGTGTGTGTATGTGTGTGTGTGTGCACATATGCTATGGCATACGTGTACTCAGAGGGCAACTTTGTGTATTTGGTTCTCTCTTTCCAAGTTTATACAGGTTCTGGGTATTAAACTCAGGCTGCAATTAGGCTTGTGTGGCAAACACTTTTACCTGTTAAATCATCTGGCTGTCCCTGAACCCACCCACCCACTACCTTTGCAATCTTACCAACAGACTCTATAGACGAGGCCTGCCAAATGCACTATTTTCCTCCCTTTCCTGTGTACTAGTAGATTACAAACCTACTAGTTTGTAGATCTACAATTGGGCTTTTGATACAGCAGACACTAGCATGCAAGGCTACTTAAGTTGAAATTCTCAATTCAAAACCTTCAGTTACCACAGCGTACGTATGCTGAAGAGCTACATGTTAGCAGCAACTTCTACAAGTGTACAGCACAAATGCAGAACTTTTCTATCACCACAGGGAGTTCAAGTGCACAGAGCCAAGCAAGTGAAGCTGCATGTCATACAACCTAGGAGCCTGAGTCCACACAAAGGTGGAAGGAGAGAACCAACTCCTCAAATTGTCCAAAAGTGTAAGACATACGTCCAAAAGTGTCCTGTACTCTCCCACCATGTACACATCCACACAATAACAACATTTTAAAAGAAAATTTTAAAAATACAATGATAGTATCTATACTGATGCACACTTGCTGAGAATTATAAGTTATTAAATTTCATAGGTAGATTACAAAAAAAGGCTAAATCTCTCACCAGGCCATTTCCTCCATTACAGTGGAGGAAGCATGGAGCCCTTATGTCAACTCCAAGAGCTCCTAGGACAAAGACTGGAGAGTGTAAAGTCAACTCAAAATCATTATATACACCAAATAACTATTCCTAACAGAAATGCAGAAAACCACTCTGGAAAGAAACAGTGACCTGGGTCTCAGCTGGAGAGAAGGGGAAGGTACTTCTAAGTGAGTGACAGGTGTGGGGAGGAAGCATGGGAAACAGGAGCATGTGTTAAGGAATAAATTAAGAGTGGTGACAGACAAAGGGTTCAAATACATGCTAGATATGGAAAGCATTGATATGGGAGAGAGAAGCATTTGGAAGACTTTGCCCAGAGGCACTTTAGAAATATTGTTGTGTTTTAAGACAGGTTTCTGTGTGTGTAGCCCTAGCTGTGCTAGAACTCACTACATAGATCAGACTGCCCTCCAACTCACAGAGATCCACCTGCCTCTGCCTCCCACTTAAAAACATGTACCACCACTGCCTGGCCTAGGGATGCCCTTAAGCCATGCCAAGTCCTTAGAGCTTAGACTCTAAATTGAAAAGAGGACACAAAAGTGACTAATGAAAGGAGACTTATCCTAAAGCTGCAAAAATCACAAGTCCCACATGCCTGACTCCTGAGTGCTGAGATTAAAGTTCTGAGCTACCATGCCCAGCACACAACGTTTTGCTTGATCACCCCTTTACTGTGTTCTCCTAAGAGTCTAAGGGAGCCAAAATTTTTCAAGTTTTTGTAATGCTGGTATAAAAAAATACATGTGCTTACAGTCAAAAGTGTATTAAATATTGTCACGTACAGGGTGTACTTGACAGCGGTGATAAATGACCACTGCTGGTTGATGTATCATGCTGTTTTTTCCATCATTACTTCATTTTCCTTTTACATAGCTGCCTCGTAGATCTCCTGTTTACTGCATCCCAACTGCATCAAGAAGCCATGACAGGGATTGGCTTAAACCTAGATAAGGTTTAATTACTGTTCATATTTGCACAACATAAAATCACCTGTACCACATTTCTTAGATTACATCCCCATTATTAAGCAATGCATGACTGTACAGGAAATGTTCTGCTGTGTGCAATTACCTCTGCCTAGAAGTCAACTGGTATTATCTGAGGGCTCAACTCAATTATGACCTCATTTTCTTTCTTTTTGAGCTCTCAAGCACTAGTACCAGAGTTGCCTTTGAATCCTCATTGAAAGCTCCTCGTCTCATACACTGTCCACCATAGTTACCTCCCAAAGCCTGGCAGCTAGTAGATACCTGGCAGTGACGAAATTATTTACCCTGGGGTGCATGGAAAAGCCCTAAGTTCTTGTTGGTAAGGCTTTTGGGAATGAAAGTTAAATGGAGATCACAACCAGGCACACAAAATACAGACAGTTTCAGCTGTGGCAGGACTTCTTGAACCAGGGTTATTGGGGCCAGTCTCCACAACATAGTGAGATCTTGTCAAATACACACACACACATACACAGATACATAAATGGAGGTCAGCAGGGAAAGAACCCTAATCTGCCACAACTGGGGTCCTCATTGGAAGAGGAAGAGATATTAGTGATGCTGCTCTAACTGCACAGACAGAGAAAAGGTAAAAAGACACGGTGAGAAAACACCCTGCACATCAGGAGAAGATCTCACCAGAAGCCAACCCCAACATGACCCTAATGTTGGACTTCTGGCTACCAAACCTTCCGGAAACCTCATTTGTGTTGTTTAAGCCACTTAGCACTGTAGTATTTAGTTATGGCAGGCTAAAAATGTACCCAAACAATTGTTGACATATGTTAAAATGAGATTTGAAGCATCCAATTTTAAACTTTTTTTTTTTTTTTTTGGATTCTATTTCACTTTGGAAATAGGATATTTTCTGGGAATGCTACAATGGGGGGGATACAAAAAGTTTAAAACTCTTTAAAAATCTTTTAAGTTTAAAATACACAGCTGTATGAAGACAAAATCAGAATTAATAATAGTTAGAACTTGACAGAAGTGACAGGGAGTGCGTAGGAAAGCCCATGAGAAAACTTTAAGGTAAAAGCATCAATTCTGATGTTGACACAAGTTTGCCTTAAAAGAATATGTCAATGTCAAACTAGGAGGTGCATTTGTAAATAGCTCTGCACTACATCATATGCAAAATATAATCCTCCAAAATAGTAAACAAATCCTGAACTTTAATGATATATATGCAGCATATTTAAAAGTACCCTGGATTTTTTTTTCAAGTTTTAATTTAAAACCCCCTTTTAAACTAAAAGGAGTAATGGATTGAGAGGTGAATAACAGATATAAATAAGAGACAGAGCAGGTATAGCATCACTGACCACAGAATTCTGAGGGTGGTTACACAGAACATTCACAGTACAATTCTTTCAACATCTCATAATTATGGAGTAAAATCCTACCTGATATTTACAAAAAAAAAAAAAAAAAAGACGTGACTTTCAGTTTCTTTCCCCAACATTCAGTGCAGGGTTTTCCATACTTAGGATCCTTACATACAAACTGACCTAACAGCTCTGGAGAATGTTACTTTTGATTAGTAATTTGTGAGAATTCCAGACAACCATGTCTTATAATTTCATCTAAATGCCATACTAAGGCTAAGGCTTTAGATTATTACAGCACCTTCATGCCTTCATGTATGTGCTGGTCCTATCTGTGAAGGAGTGGGAACAAAAATCAATGCCTATTTACAAGGAGATTAAAAGATATGCTAACGCTGGTTCTGGGTAAATTGGTCTTTTGATTTTTAACTCACATATTCATTAAATTTTTTGACCAAGGGACTGGAGAAATGGCTCAGTGGATAAGAACCTGTCTGTTCTTGCAGAGGTCTCTGGTTCAATTCCTAGCACCCATATGTCAGCTTTATTTTTGCCAAATACATCAATTTGATGAGGTTTTATCTTCATGAATAAAGAATACCACTACCTACTTCAAAGTATTAAGATTACTACAGATAGGGAAATTATGTCATGTTTAACCAATCTTACTATCTTTACCAAAAAATACATTTTTAAAGATCATGTTTTCTTTAACTTCAACTCTAATTTAACAGCAGAATCGTCATTGTGAATGATCAATATCCGGGTCGTTATTCTTGAATTCTCGAGTGAGTCCTGGACCTTTGATATTTTTAATACAAAAATACATATATTTTACTTAAGTGTTACGCCTTCTCTCAGGATCAAGAAGGCAACAGTACAGACCAAGTATTTGACTTAACCCTCCCTCCAAGCTTCCAAATACTCATATTCTCTCTCTCTCTCTCTCTCTCTCTCTCTCTCTCTCTCTCTCTCTCACACACACACACACACACACACACACACACACACACACACACACACACACACGGCACTATGACAAATACAACGTCTCTTTTCACTTTCCCTCCCCCTAAATCTCAACTTAGAAGGGGGAGAGAAATGGTAGGAGCTGGGAACGAAGTTCAGGGAACCGCTGAACTGTTAACAATCCCTACCCACAGCTTCAGATTTCCGCTTTACCACTCCAGAATGACCCGGAGGGCCTCAGGCACCTCCCTGCACTGAGCACCAACGCTTCCCAAGGCCGCCCCTAGCCCCCATGACCTCTAAAGGTTTCCCTAAAAAAGCTCTGAACGGCCTGCTTTCCCTACAGTTTGTCTATCCTCCCTCCCAGGCCAAAGCACCGACTAGGATCTGGGGACAAAAGGCTGGACAAGCTCGCCACGTGAGGAAAACCTCATCACCTGGAACTCGGCGAACTCTTCACAGTTCACACCGCCACTGGGCGCCGCCATATTGGACGAACGCGAGGACCCCGCAGCTGGCCAATCACCGTGGAGCAGAGGTGTCCGCGGTACTGCCTGACAGCAAGTACTGTGAGCCCGGGGAGCGGAGAGCAAGGCTTGCCCTCCTCTCTCTGATCCTAGAGCATAGAGGAATGAGACCGCGAAGAAGCGTCGACAAACAGGGGCGTTTGGGGCCGTGAGAGTGGGCAAGCGGTGAGAACTAGATTTTTTTTAAAACATAGCTAAGTGGAAAGCAGGCTTCCCTCGGACATTCCCGAAGCCAGAAAGCCATAGGACCCAGGCTCCCGAGTCCTTCCGCGTGTGTGACTCGCTTGCACAGATCGAAAACACTACTCAGCGCTTCACAGTTGGCAGACATCGCCCTTCCTCCTCCGCCTTCATGCCCAGGCAGGCAGGGCGCTTGGCCGGGTCCTTTGCTCGTCGCGCACGTCCCGCACGCCCGCTGCGTCACGGCAGCACGCCCCGCCCACCCCGCCTGCGCCCTCCCCACGCGGGCACTCGGTGACATTGAGCGCCAGCGCCGCGGCCGCGGTGGGGTGCTGTGCGTCGGCGGATCAGGCGGTCATGTGGAGCCTCCGCGGCCTGCGCCTGGCGGCTGGTGAGACGCGGGGCTGCGGGCGGCAGGAGGGGGCATCACCGGTGGGGGTGTCCTTACTATAACGGTGTGAGGACCGCAGCGCCTTAGCAGACGCGGGGAGCTGGCCGAGACCCTGGCATCTGGCGCTCATTCACGCAGCTCCCATCTTAAGTTAGTGCTTTGATGCCTCCACCTGGTCCCCATCCTCCTGTGAGCACCTGCTCAGAGTTATCCCCGGAACTAATGCTTTCCAACCTAAATTTCTCCTATCCGTTATTCTAGGTGCCTTCCTACTTGGCTACTTATCCCTCCCTCTTTTGGTGAGGGACTCAGAGATCTCACTGAATACAAGTAATTGTTGTCTTAAGATGTGGGTGGTAGTACATACTTTTAAACAATAGTGTGATAAGTGCCTCGACTTTCTTAGGAGAAAGTGTTATGCTAATGTAAGGTCTGTAGCCTGTTTTCTCAGTAAACATTGGAGCGTTTGAGTGTTTCCGAGTCTGGTAAAGTGAACGTATCCCGCCTCGGGGAAATCTAGAGAGCCTTGAATTATGTAGGTGAGAAATCAGAGGGTTTGCAGCTTGTATCTTGAGGATCTTTAGAGGGTAGCTTACTCTTTTGACAGCTTTATGAACTTTCATGCTACACCCTTTGTTCATGGCATCACATCACTACAGAGTTGTATAAGTTTTTAAAAAAAAAGAATAGCCCCACGTTTTGCTATTGGAGTAACGTACATTGTAAATGCGATTGAAGCAATGCAAAAAGTAGTAAATGTAGGATAGTTGCATAATTTTGAAGAGTAGCCAGTGAAGTTAGATTTTACCGACTGGAAGACATGTTTCGATGGGTTTGCCTTGCTTACACCCTTAAACACTAACACCCACTCTGCTCTAGGGAAAAAAGGGGGGGGAGGAAAAGAAAAAGCCCTCATTCTATTACTGGTTTT
Source organism: Rattus norvegicus (assembly GCF_021556685.1). Classification (NCBI taxonomy): domain Eukaryota; kingdom Metazoa; phylum Chordata; class Mammalia; order Rodentia; family Muridae; genus Rattus; species Rattus norvegicus. The sequence goes on from NC_141544.1 coordinate 78,444,677, forward strand.
GATTTGTATCAGTTAGGATTTAACTCATCTAATATCTTTTGTGTGCATGTTTTCTTAAGTATTATAAAGTTTTAAAAAGAGCAAGCAAAAGAATCATCAGTCTGAGTTATGTGAAAGGCGCTTAATACTTAAACACTGACAGTAGTTCCTTTTCTAGACTGTAGCACACGTCATGGAAACCTAAAGTGTCTTGGAAGATTTCTGATGTTTTGGAACTTCGCTCTTGGACCCCTAACCAAGATAGAATTTCTTGCACAATTTAGCAACAACTTATTTTACTTCCGACAGGGAATATTTTAATAGCACACCAAGGATGTTATGGGGTCGTGTCTGATGTGTTGTGAGCACCTTCCAGTGATTTCTCTCTTACCTGTTTTATTAATAAACACGCTTTCTGATTTACATTATCTGATTTCTACAGTGGTCCCCTTGGGTCTTATTCCCTCCTGTCTTTATAAATAAACATAAGTCACGGGTCTAAAAAACTCGTGCAGCACCACTTGGTGATAAATGTGGGGAGGGCACCAGAGGAGGGCAGTGAGTGTGTGTTACCTGCATTCCTTGGTGTTGTTGATGCTGCTTACTGGGATATGTGTATGTGTAAGTTAAGTGTCATATGACCAGTTGGAAATTTGTTTTGTTTTTGAGACATTCACTATGTGGATCAGGCTGTCCTCGAACTCATGGATACCCTCCCTGGTGTATGTAGTTGGTGAATGGATGTGAAATCTGAACATAAGAAGTGCAGATGTGTTTGTGAAGTGGACGTACACTTTCATACACAAATGGACTTTCAAGAACCTATGGGGGTTTGATAAGTAACATCGATGTGTGGCAGTCAACTTAAAATGTGATCTGGGCATTGTTTCTCACCCAGAATTTTATTCAGAATAAGGTACTGTTCTGGGTGAGTGACGTTTTAGGTGCTTGGGCTCATTTTAAGCAGTACAGCTGTGCTTAACAGCTTCCATTGGCACTCCTGGGTGGACTCCCTTTGCAAACAGCCTGGAGGGTTTATGGGATTCAGCTGCTTGTTGTATGAATATAGTTGTAGATGTGGGTCAAAGTTGCTACAAAGTTGCCACTGGTGAGCAGTCTTGTGAGCCTCTGAAATCAAGTTCGTGTACTAGAGAGAGGGAGGGACGGAGGCTTATATCCGTGTCCCAGCAGTGCGGGTTCCGTGAAGTCAAATGCAAGGGTAGGAGGCTAACCAGCTTCTCACCCACCCTGCTGTGACTTCCATTAGCATCAAGATTGGCTTTCCCATATATTTTCTAAATTCTCAGCTCTTATAAGTATCTGTTAATACATATTGCTTTGGTGGAAGGACCCTAGGAAATATCGTGAACTAAGCAAATATAAGAGTTTTCACGTCTCTTTTCTCCTGGAAGCTGAATAAAATAGATGCAGCTTTTAAGGTATTGTATCTTTATTCACAGTTCATTTTCTGTGTGTTATGTGTGGATGTCTGTGTATACATTTTAAGCCCTTGTGAAGGCCCGAGAAAGACATGAGGTATCCTGCTCCATCACCCTACTTTATTCCGGCAGTGAGCCTGAGTCTCACTGCCAGCTCACTAGGCTGGCAGCCAGCAAGCTCCAGAGAGCCTCAGGTCTCCACCCCTCACAGCACTGCTCCTTACAGCACTAAGTAGCCACACCTGGCTTTTTACATAGTCATCAGGGAGGCAAACTGTATCCACTAATCCATCTCCTCAGCTCCAAGACATTGTATCTTTCAGTAGGATGATCAGGTCAAAAGAATGAATAGACTTACCCTAATGTTCTTCATTCCTTTGGGAAGCCCTGTTGCCCTGTGCCCCACTGACTTGCCAGCTTTTACAATGACCTCATTTTCATCGCTGTTACCAGTGCACACCCAGGGGGCTGCACCTGTCTAATTCATACCCCAGAGCACTGAAGCCAAGCAATATTTTAGAAGTCATCTAGTCCCTTAATTTACGTAGATTAAGGAGTTTATACTACTTTTTGCTTCTTGAGACAGTGTGTCATTATTTATCCCCACTGCCCTGGAGCCCTCACCCTCCTAAGTACTGGGATGTGCAGTGTGCACCAGCAACCCTGGCTGGAGGAGAAATCAAGGCATAGGAAGGAAGTTTGCTTGCTAATGGCTATATAATAGGTTTGATGCCGGGACATAACCAATATCTACCTCCCACTCTGATTTTATGTCCATTTCCGTTTGCTTCTTCATTGTTCATTTATTTGTTCTTGCTAACCAAGCCTAAATATATCACCTCCATTGTAACTACTCCTTTTTTTTTCTTATCACATTGCCCAGATGCCAGCAGATTTTCATTTGCGCATACACTGTGTCCCATACACTGCCCACTTCCTAGGGCTTTTTATTGCAGTGTATAAACCAGCCCATATAATACGGCTAGAGAGCATATGCATTAGGCTTTAGATTACAGAGCAAATTGTGAGCGCTGAGCTGGGCCCTGCTGGTATTGTGCACATCCCCCAACTAAACAAATGGTAATGTCGTATTGGCAGCTAGAAACCTGCTATGGTCACTGGTAAGCACTGTAGGTCGGGGATTCCCTGCCCCTTTCTTCCTCCCAAGAGCCAGTACACTACTGACTTTAGAATTTGGAGGAAGGGAAAGGTTGATGAGATAGGATTATCAACCATGGAAACAGGAAGGGTGGCAGTGATTTGAGCAAAGAAAAGAGGTAGTTATGAATCTGGAGAGGTACAAAGGGAAAGGCAACATGGAAAAACTGAGATTACCGTGGGGTGGGGCAGTAGGAGAAGTGTGAGCTTGTGTGGAATTTGAACCAGATGAATCTTGGCAACAAGAGAAGGCCTCAAAATCTAAGTCATTTAAAATTAAAAAAAAACCGGAGCATTAAAAAGGCAACTGTGTGCAGAATACATTGTTATAACCTGGAAAGATTGTGATGTAACGTGTAATGTAAATGACTCTGGTTAAGAGTGCTTGCTGCTCTTGCAGAGCACTGGGGGACTGCAGTTGGCCCCAGCACCTGTGTGGGGCAGCTTCCAGTTACCTGCAACTTCAGCTCCAAGGTCTCTGATGCCCTCTTCTGGATTCAGCAGACTCTTGCACGCACATGCACACGTGTACCTAGAATTAAAAATATTGTTTTAAAGATAATACTTATTTTTATTTTGTAGGCATTAGTGTTAGCCTGAATGTATGTCTGTGCACACATGCATGCAGTGCCCGTGGACGCCAGAAGAGAGTGTTAGGTCACCTGGGACTGGAGTTACAGATGGCTGTGAGCTGCCATGTGGGAGCTGAGAATTGAACCCAGGTCCTCTGAAAGAGCAGCCAGCGCCCTTAACACTGAGTCATCTCTCCAGCCTGTGTACACACACACACACACACACACACACACACACACACACATACAGTTGGGAGGGAGAGATAAAGGAAAACAGGAATGCCCTCTGAAGACTGTTAGTTAGTTGGGCAGAGTAGACACACTGCTGTGTTTTAGGTATTAGTAGTCGATAATATAGGTAATAATATTAGGTGTTTTAGGTATTAGTAGATTATAGGTGATAATGAGATCTCTCAGTTAAAAACCTGTGGACCACTTACGTATACTATCACACCATCTGCAGATAATGATATTTTGACTTCTTTTCCAATTTGTATCCCTTTGACCTCTTCTTGTTGTCTAATTGCTCTGGCTAGGACTTCAAGTACTATGCCTGATATAGCTGTCTCCTGAGAGGCTCTGCCAGAGTCCACAAATACAGAGGCGGATGTCGAAGCCAACCATTGAACTGAGAACGGGGTCTCCAATGGAAGAGTTAGAGAAAAGACTTGAAGTAGCTGACGGGGTTTGCAACCCCATAAGAAGAACACAGTATCAACCAACCAGACCCCCCAGAGCTCCCAGGGACTAAACCACCATTCCAAGAGAACACAGGGATGGACCTATGGCTCCATCCGCATGTGTAGCAGAGGATGGCCTTGTTGGGTATCAGTGGGAGGAGAAACCCTTGGTCCTGAGAAGGCTTGATGCCCTAGTGTAGAGGAATGCCAGAGCAGGGAGGTGGGAGGGAGTGGGTGGGTGGGGGAAGGAGCACCCTCATAGAAGATGGGGGATGGGATGGGATAGCATCTGGAGGGGAAACCAGGAAAGGGGATAACATTTTAAATGTATATATTAAAAAATCCAATAAAAGAAAAAAAATACCTGTGGACCTAAGATGAACAGTACAGAAGCCATTGTAATGAAGTTATTTATTATAGAATGGAGGAATCCTAATAGAGAGGCAGGAGCTCAGGATCAGAACACACCCAGATACCAAATTCTCAGCACAGAGGAGAGAGGGGTGTGGGGTGGGGATGGGGGGACTCTTTGGATAAGACAAAGACAGAAAGCAAGTGTCTCTGCTGAAGTGGTTTTTAAGGGGAACTATGCTAGGACAATTGGTAGGTCCTGATTGTCGCCAAAAAATGAATTTCGATTGCTGGACCTTGGTGTTTAGTCTCAGGAATGAGTCCGTGGAATAGACCTTAAGGGCTAGCTTTAAGAATGTAATCTAGGGGCTGGGGATTTAGCTCAGTGGTAGAGCGCTTACCTAGGAAGCGCAAGGCCCTGGGTTCGGTCCCCAGCTCCGAAAAAAAAAAAGAAAAAAAAAAAAAAAGAATGTAATCTAACAGTTTTGCGAGGGAGAGGGAAGGGGAAAGGGCAAAACCAATCTGTATTGTTGGGCCTGCTAAAGAGCCCTTCAGTCCTCCCACAATGGCACATAGTTAAAAGGGGGTGGGGGTGGGGTGTCCTGGCGCAGCTTAAGAACAGGAAGTAGAAAAGAGGATCAAAAGAGATAGGACTGGGGGTTGGGGATTTAGCTCAGTGGTAGAGCGGTTGCCTAGGAAGCGCAAGGCCCTGGGTTCGATCCCCAGCTCTGAAAAAAAAAAAAAAAGAACAAAAAAAAAAAAGGTAAAAGAGATAGGACTGGCAAGACGGCCCAGTGGGTAAAAGCATTTGCCACCAAGCCTAATGGCCTGAGTTTGACCCAGGACCCTCTCAGTGGAGGTGAGAACCAACTCCTGCAAGTTGACCTCTGGCTTAATGCCACGCCATATGCATGCATGCACTACACAAATAAATAAATGTAAAAATAGTAGGATATGGGTCATTTAGATTCGGGGAAAAGGAAAGTATGCTGGTTGGTTTTTGTCAAGTTGACAGAAACTAGAGAGTCACTTAGGAAGAGGAAACTTCAATTGCGAATTTGCCTCTGTCAGATTGGCCTGTGGTCACGTCTGTGGAGCATTTTCCTGATTAATGAAGCAATCCAGCATTTCACGGTTCCTGCCTCCACTCCTGCTTGAGTTCTTGCCCTGATGCCCTCAGTGTTAGGCATGTGAACCAAGTGTGTCCTTTCCTTCCAAGTTACTCTTGGTTAGTGTTTGTATCACAGCAGCAGAAAGCGTGGCGGGCAGAGGAGAATGGGAAAGATAGTGGAGGGAGGGATTGAGTAGAAGAAGGGTAAGACATAATCCAGACCACGAGGATGCGAAGAGCAGAGGAAACAGGCTAATGATGAGAACATAAAATGTACTGGTTCAGTAGATGAGGATCGGTGAGCACAGGCCTCCTAGGCATTCATTTGACCTATGAAAGGAAGATTAGTATTCTATAGGACCTGTTGAATGCTTTCTCCAAGATCGGGGACCCTCCCTCTTAGCGTGGCATGAGACAAGAGAGCTGACTGTATGCCAGCTGGACACGTGTAATTCTGTCCTTTAACCCTCCACTGTCAGGGTCTGGTTCTTAGAAGATGATCAGAAATATCATTAAAGATATTTATAGAGGACGTTACAGGTTCAGAAGGCTGAGAACACAGGAGTTCAAGACCAGCATGGGCAACAGTGATTCCCCATTTCAGAGACAGGCAGGCTGGCTGGCTGGCTGGCCGACTGCATGTGAGTAAATTCAGGTAAATCTGTGTTGGATGTTGTACACGTATCAGGTATTTCTGATATCCAGGAATAGTATTTATAGCTTTGCACCATAATAGGGACACAGTATCTGATTGTGGAAAATAGGTTGTGCATAAGAAGGTCTGGAAAGAAACACAGTGGGTTCTCCCTGGGAGCTGTGGGCACCACCTTCACTTCTACACGGTACCTTTATGTACCCTCTGGATTTTCTGTGGTGGACAAGCAGTGCCTTTATAGTTTAAAGGTAGTTTTGTGGTGTTTTGTTCTTAAAGTGGGCAGATGCTATTTGTCAGGAAGCAGACAGTGGAGAGTGAGGATCGAGGTGCAGAGAGCTAGACACAGAATGGCTCAGGAGGCTCTCGGATGGTAGGGGTCACTAGTTCAGAAATGGACTTGTGCTGGAAGGATGAGAAAACAGATGGAGTGGGGACTCTTGTAGTAAAGGCCTCGAGAGTTTCACACAGCCACTGTTGGGAGTGTGCAGGCTCTGGGGTCGGGGTGGACAACAAGGAATGACTCCATCTCCTTGTAGTTGAACCATGAGATTCTAGGAGCTTTTTAAAACCTTTATTAAAAACTGGCCAGATTCCAAAGATTTATTTATAAATTTGTATTTTTTTTTTTTTTTACTCTCAGAAAAATTTTCCCATAGAACTAATGTTACAAATGGTAATTAGGAGCTCAGCCAGCCTGCAAAAACTCAGTGTCAGTCTGTCCTCCGGTTCCCTCTATCCTGCTTCTCAGCACCTGGTTCTTCCCCAAGATCACAGCTCTCCTGTTTGCTGTGTCAACCACTCAGGGCTGCAGGGTATACATACTTCCAGAAGGAGGGTTCCACATCCATGTCTTCCCTCCCACTCCTCTGTCAGATCCTGCCCTCACCTCGGCCTGCCCTGCTTTCTGCCCTGAAGATGTGTTCCTAAAACACTTTTCTCTCTCTCTGCTCCAAACTGCTCTGCATTTTGGCAAACTTTGGGGATGAGAGGTTGTGGCAGATAAAAAGATTCTCAGCTGTAGGGGGGCACAGGAGCCACTACCCTGAGCCAGATTGACTTGGTCTAGTATTGTTACTCTGGTTTGGAAAGCCTGTAGAAGCTCTGATGCCCTTGGCATGGCCTGCCATTCAGTCCCCCATGTCAGGATCACATAAAGAAGCAGTGCAGACCTGTGTCTGCAGCCAGGAAGGACCCATCCCTTGTCAGAAGAGCTGCAGACGTGAATTCCCAAGCCATTGGGTCTGATTCTGAAAAAGCTCAGCACAAGGAAGTAGATCAAGTTCGTCTGTTTTGTTGTAGTGAGAGCTCGGGGCCCCTCAGATTTGCTTCTAATATGGAAACCAAATCAGTGGCTCTGTGGTAAGCAAGCTTTGTGGACCAGAATGCCAATCAGTACAAAGTGTAATCGCTGTAACTTACTCATTCTTTTAGGTCTACTGAGCACTTACAAAATTTAACATACAACTTCAATAAGTTAAGAAATACAGTATTGGGCTGGAGAGATGGCTCAGCGGTTAAGAGCACTGACTGCTCTTCCAGAGGTCCTGAGTTCAATTCCCAGCAACCACATGGTGGCTCACAACCATCTGTAAATAGATCTGATGCCCTCTTCTGTTATGTCTGAAGACAGCTACAGTGTAGTCATATACATTAAATAAATAATATTTAAAAAAGGAGAAATACAGTATTGATAAACTGGTCTGTAGGAACTTGGCCATCCCTGGAATACTGTATGTCTCCTTTTTCCTTTGGAGATTTAAAATTGGCGCGCGCGCACACACACACACACACACACACACACACACACACACACACAAAACCCCTTAGATTTGCCCTTTCCTGTCACAACTGTAAAAGCATTAGCAACACCCTCGTTTGGTTTTAAAGGGATTAAATAGGCATTTTGAGGGCTATCGTAAGAACCACCTAGTTAGTCACCTAGAGTTTTAAGCAGGACATGGGAGAAGACATCGTTGCCTCACAAAGAGCTTCTTCCAGCCAAGGTCATGGCAGCTCCTGCCCTGGGTCATGAGGGAAAAGAACGAGGTGGCTGGGTATTGCGGTAAAAATAAAGAGCAGAACCAGTTGTCAGGGCTGCACAGCGGGCTTTGGTCATCATTGTGGGACACTCAGGGAATTGTGGGAGAGAGGTGTGCATGGTTTCCCAAGGGCCGTGAGAAGATGCGCTGTAGGACTATGCACACAGCTTGTCTGCAAGTACTGACTGTTCGGGGCTGTGTGCTCTGCAGTTCACCAGGGCTCCAGCATCTGAAGTAATGGATTGAGCATTAATAAAGAGAAGCTAGCAGTAGAACCCTGCTGCTGCTTAATGGATTAGCTTTGTGAAGGCGTTTTGGACCCAGCCAGAGACAAAGGCGTTAAGCGTCAGCGTTGCACCTGTTGTCTAAGATTGACCAGCAAAACTGAGATGACTCAGGAGTTGAGAGCACTTGGTTGTGAGGAAGACTCAAGTGCCTATGTGTTATATGTGTGTGTATGCGAGAATGCGTGCGTGTGTGTGTGCATGTGTATATGTGTGTGCGTGTGTGTGTGCGTGCACATGCGTGTGTGTGCATGTGTATATGTGTGTGTGCACATGAGTGTGTGCGTGCGCGCACGTTTGGGTTTTTTTGTTATTGTTTTTCAAGGCAGGGTTTCCCTGTGTAGCCCTGGCTATTCTGGAATTTTCTTTGTAGACCAGGCTGGCCTTGAATTCAGAGCCACCTCTGCCTCCCAAGTGCTGGTGTGTGCATCAACCACCTGGATCCTAAAGAATATCTTTACTTTGGAATAATTTTACAGAAAACTTGTATAGATGGTGCACAATTCTGTTCGCCTCTCATTTGAATTTTCTGGAAGGAAAATATATCCCTTTTCCCCATTTACTTATTCATCCTATTAATTACATTAGCATGGACTAACGAGTTATAGCCAGTTGTCACATGTATTTTGTTTCTGGCCTGTTCTCTTAGATCAGTTCTTGTGTCTCTTTACATGTTCCTTTCCATTTGTTTGATCGTTTTGTTTTCAAGACAGGGTCTTAACATGTAACTCTGGCTGTCCTGAACTCACTACGTAGACCAGGCTAACCTTGAACATACAGAGATCAATCTGTCTTTGTCTCCCAAGTGCTGGGACTAAGGCATGCACCACCATATGTGGCTTCATTTGTTTGGCTGTTTTTGTTGTTTTGTGGGTTTTTTCTTTTTTTTTTTTTTTTAACAGTTCCTTACTTTTTGGAATAAACGATGTCCCTGGTCCTTCTTGTGTCCCTGTGCCTTGTAGATCTGCTGGAATCGGTAACACCTTAGGTAGCAAGGATTCCTTGTGCTAGAGGGTGGTATTTAGGAAGCAATCCGTGAGACTAGTGTGCCCCTCGCTACCTGAGGTGTTACTGATTCCAGCCTGTCAGGTGGTGAGAGGGAAGAAACATGTGCATGGACCCCTGATGTCCTGGTTGACGTTTAAATTTTTCCTCTTTATAATGCAGTTTTAACAAGTGCTGTGGCTTTTTAAAGTAAATGCTGTCAGACTTTACAGCCATCATTGACAGATCTTGACACCAAGAAGAGGAACACTGTCAGATAGCCTACATGTCCCTTTATGGACGCTGACTGAACTCTCATCTGTCTTCACTGATCACTAAAGATTAGTCACTTCCCAGGGTGCCCTGTGGTGAGTTATCTCTAAGAAGATCTTTAAGGAGCCTGAGATTCAAAACCAAAATTCTATTCATGTGTCATCCTGGACTGAAGGAGATTTTTATGGAAAAGAACTACCAGAAGCGAAGTTAGTACCTCAGCCAGCCTCACCTCCCACCTCTGTCCTGACCCTCTCCCCAACCGCCGCCCCCAGCCACCAGTTAGCAGCAATACTTGTGTGGCAGAGGTTTCCAAATTTCGAGTCCCTAGACAGGCTGCATCAGCTCTCTAGGACGTGTTAGAAACACCCATTCTCAGACCCACCCATTCCAACTGTGAGAAACTTGGGTAGTGAGGTCCAGTAGTCTCTGGCTCTGATAGACAGTTGAGAACCTCTACTCTTAGAAGAGACAGCAGCTTGGTCAGTTTGATCTAGTCAGAGCCTTGCAGGCAGCCATGGGGCTTCATTTGGATTTCCTGCTAGGACTCTGGGGACCGAGCGCTGACTGGTCAGCCAGGGACAGACAAGGCTTCAAGTGCAGCCACAGGGTTCAAGGACTGTTTTTCTTTTGCTTTCTGTGTTTGTAATTTTGATCCACAGAGAATGGAAAATTTCTGTCTTGGATATCTGGGGCAATGTGTTTTATCTCTTAGGGACCAAACAGGAAAGTTAATGAAACATGGCTTGTCTGTGCTCTCATTTTGTTATAAAATCAAAACCATGAGCTCATCAAGTAATTTGTGATTGCTTTCAGTAATAACATTTGAAAATTTTGTGTTTGCTCATCTGTTATATTTCTAAGGTATATAAATACCATGTGTATGTATGTTTTATTAATGTATGTATGGAATGACAGGAATGGTTGGGCAGTGTTTCTACGTAGATAAATATGTCTTCAAATCCCTAGGCCCATTTTTGTCCAGGGTACATCTCTGATCTCATATTCTCCCCCTACGTTTACTCCCTTCCACTTTCGGTGGCCTCTTTGTGCTTCCTAAACCTACAAATGACATCCTCAAAGAGATACTCCTGACTAACTGAAATCTCACACACACTCATTCAAATACAGGGACCCGTCATGTCCCAATGCCTCCCTTCATTTATATATTTTTCTCTTTGGCAGTGAGCTTCTGACGTGTGTGTGTGTGTGTGTGTGTGTGTGTGTGTGTGTGTGTTCACACTAGAATGTAAGTCATAATAGCACAGATTTTTACCTGCCCCTTATATTGCCTAAGTGTCCTGTACACACAGTAGATACTCAGTTCCTGTCTGCTGGGTGAACGAATAAAGACCTGCACATGCATTTATGGCCGATGGCCACTGAACACTGTAAACTAGTATTTTTGCTTTTATTATCACTGCTGAAACTGAACAAGTTACAGCCAATCTTCTGGTCTCTTTGGAAAGGGGCCACTAAGGAAATAAATTACTGCCTTTACCCCCTGCTTTCCATTTAGAGAGTAGAGTATCTACCAAGCTCCAGTTTACCCTGCTGCTGTCTACCTTTGGGGGGTGGGGTTGGGGAGGGAGGAATGGGACAGCATTATATGAGGTGTGTCCTTGTGGGTCACTTCAGATCAGTGGCTCCCTGGTTTAGCACAGCCCTAGAGGTGGATGTTGTAATGGGGGAACAACAGGGAATGTGTGCAGTGAAGCTGGGTCAGGTACTTAACGGTGGTTGAAATGGTCAGTTTTATGTCATATCTATTTCACCCCCATTTGTGGGGATGGGGTACTAGGTTCCCAAAGTGCAGTCTAGCCTGCTAGAAACGAACCTCACCCTGAGTATGATGGTTCATCCTGTCATCCCAGCAGTGGAGGGATTTCTGTAAGCTCAGAGCCAGCCTGGGATACATTGTGGTGGCCTGGATGAAAAGAGGGAGGGGGAAGAGAGGAAAAAGAAAAGAGACTTTAGAGGTCAGGAACTGTGTGGTGTGTTTCAAACAGGCCTGCAGCTGACCCTAACACTAAAGTCTGAGGAACTCAGCAGCTGTGCTTCTGTCTGTCCTGTAAAGAACTATTGAGAAGGCTCTCCTCACCCCCTAACAACCTTTGTCAGGACTTCTGGCCCCCTGGGGTACAGCTGAAAATTGCTCTAAAGATTACTTTTGAGGGATGTTGGGACATGAACCAAATGGTAGAGCCCGGCCTGAGTCGTCACATCTGCCAGACACTGCCACTTGTTTTTCTAATTCGCCCTCCAATCAGATGAGCCCTGGTGCTGTAATACTGCATTATCGCATTCAAAATGGGCAAGCAAGTGAGGGCAATTGCAGTTATCTTCTCTGACCCGTGACACCTGCTGCCCTTGGCTGAGGCGGTCACAGTGCTGTTGAGATCAAAAACCTAGAAGAGGAAAAGAGCAGTCATTAGGAGCAGTCCCTGTAGGTGGCTTTGCACAGAGGCCAGAGTCTCTTGGATTAGTAAGGACATCCCTTACTGTGTAAATGAAAGCTGTCAGGGTTTTATAAGGCCTCACAATCTGAGGAACTTTTGTTGAGAAGTCAATGAACTGTGGTAAGAACCCTGAGACTTAGCAACTCTAACTTGGTTTGCTTCACAGCACCTTGGAACACCAGCAGCCCCAATCTTAGTAATGGCAGGAGCTGGTGAAGGCAGAAGGATTCGAGCTCCCACCTGGACCCGGGAGATTTCTTATTGTTTGATCTGTGTAGCAGTTTATAGGAACCTTCCACTTCCTAAACTGTGCAGACAGCTTTGTCTCTGGGATGTTGATGAAAAACTGCCTGTGGCGCTTGTTCAGTGTGGTGCAGAGGTGGTAGGCAGGTAAACAAACACAAGCATTGAGAAGGAAAAGCTAGGGAGGTGTTCATTCTGACCTGACAGGCTCAGGCGCACTGCTGGGATGGAGTGCAGGAGAGAGTATGTGCATCAGGAGAGGCCGAGGGTGACTCCAAACCCTCACACTCCTCACTGGGGCTCTGTGTAAGTGGGAATTCAAAACTGAGGGGAATGGGAGCTGCCTGCCTGGAGTTTGAGACAGGTTTCATCCTCTCAGGACTGGCAGCAAAAATTCCCAGACTTATTGGTGGGAAACTTTGTGTAACTATCAGGTGACCTCTAAACTAAGCAGAAATTTCTGTGGCCAACCAAATGCATGACAATAGTAAAAGTAATTATAAGCCCAAAATTACATAAAGTAGATGAAATGGACACAGCTAGAAAAAACAAAAATTACTAGGGGGGGCCAAAATAATTGTTAAAAATCTGACCAAACACTTAAGGAGAATGAGAACTAGTCCTTTACAATTCTCAAGGCAGAGGGAAGGGCCGGAGATGTAGCTCAATGTAAAGTGTGGACCTAGTACAGTTAAGGATGTGGGTTGTGTCCCCAGTAAGGCAAAGAAAAAGGAAGGAAAGAAAAGACAAGACCTTTCAAGCAGGTCTTATTAGGTCTTACAGGTGATGACACACACCTGTAAACCCAATACTTGGAGGCTGAGGCAGAAGGGTTGACAGTTTGAGGCCAGCCTGGGCTACATAGTGAGATTCCCATTTCAAAACACTTCCTGATTCCTTTAATGAGGGTGTATTATCTGTTACCAAGCAAGGAAAAACATTTAAAAAAAAAAAAAAAAAACCTACAGCCTCTCATCCCTCATAAAGACAAATTCAGGAGTCCACAGAGACTGAGAGGTCAGTGTGAGTGAGGGGACCGAGGAGCAGACAGAGAGACTACTGTTAAAGCCTCTCCTACTCCTCACTGCTCCAGTCTCGAGGCTGAGATTCTCAGGCAGGCGCTCTATCCTCTAGCAGTGCCCACAGAGCTGTGAGCTGCTGTGCAAATGACAAGTCCTTGGCCTTCCCTTTCTGTTTCCATAGCATGGGGGGGGGGGGAGGACAGCTAGATCCATCACTTGCACCTTCCTGCTCAGTAGTACCTCCCAGAGTCTCCTTCTTTCCTCTGTCCCTGGACCAGGCTCTTCCACAATCCCCATTCTGAAGCTAGCCATCTCATGCCATGACCTTACATTTTGTGACTCCGTTTTCCCACTCCCATTAAAACTTTCTGGATGTATCTGCTTTTAATTATGTTTAGTCATTAATTGGTTAAATTATTCATATAGAAGGTAAAAATTTCTGCCTAAAATGTACTTAAAAGTATTTTATTTTAAGATTTATTATTATATATAAGTACACTGTAGCTGTCTTCAGACACACCACAAGAGGGCATCAAATCTCATTACAGATAGTTGTGAGCTATCTGTAGTGGTTGCTGGGATTTGAACTCAGGACCTCTGGAAGAACAGTCAGTGCTCTTAACTGCTGAACCATGTCTCTAGCCCAAAAGTATTATTTAATGAAGGTATCTATTTCTTTGCTGGCTAATTTTTTGTTAACACACAAACTAGAGTAATCTGGAAGGAGGAATCTCAATTGAGAAAATGCCTCCATAAGATCCGACTGTAGGCATTTTCCTAATTAGTAGCCGATGGAGGAGGGCCCAGTCCCCATTGTGGGTGGGGCCACCCTAGGCTGTTGGTCCTAGGTTCTGTAAGAAAGCAGGCTGAGCAAGCCTTCAGGAGCAAGCCAGTAAGCAGCACCCCTCCATGTCCTCTGCATCAGCTCCTGCTTCTAGGTTCCTACACTTTTGAGTTCCTGTCCTGCCTTCCTTTGACGGTGGACTACAATGTGGAAGCCAAATAAATCCTTTCTTCCCCAACTTGCTTTATGTATTTAGGTCATGGTGATTCATCATATCAATAGTATTCCTAAGACACTAGCTTTGTTCACCAAAAAGGTTTTAGAAGGGTGACAAACCATGAATGTCCCTACAAGGTCTCTAAAACCACTCCCCAGATCCTTTTGGAGAAATGTGTAATTTCAAGTTAGGGGTGGGAACATTCAAAGTGTGTCTGGAACATGTCAGAGAGGAAGGAAGCTGTCAGCAACCACTTATCTCATGTGGAAGGAACTGAGGAGCCAAAGGTCCCTCCAGATCAAAGAAGGGGACATTCGAGGACTTCCAGATAACGGAAGCTTTGCACGCTATGGTACTAGCACTGCTTTTAAACAGAAGGTCACCTGCAGAGATTTTAAGAGGGGTGTGTGTGTGTACATGTGCTTATCTGTGCGAGCATTTATCCCACAATCCTATTGACCCAATACCTAAGGACCAAATGTTGTGGAAAAGGGTGATGAATCAGCAAAAAGCAGTTACCTCTGTGAGCACACAAAGGAAGGGCGGCTGGGGAACTTTTAACCTGGGGTAACCTGGGCGGGTCGATTCAGTATCACTAAATGACCAAATCAACATACAGGTCTTGGAGTGGGGAAGGAAAGAGGCTTGGTGTTTTTTTTGACAAAGTCTCCATTTAGCAATTCAACTCATTATATAGCAGAGGATGACGGGAACTCCAGGTTCCTCAGCCTCTGCCTCCCAAGTGCTGGGGTTATAGATAGGTGCCGCCATGCCTCATGACACCCAGGTCTCCAGGTGGTGTGATAGGAAGCACAAGCTGGCTAAGAACTCCAGCTTGACTCTTCGCTGCCTCAACTGCCTGACTGAAGAAGCAGGAGTAACGCTGCTGTGCTGTGGGCAGTACCTGCATCGACTTTACTGATGAAATGCTGTGCTGCCAGTCTCTAGGCTCTTAATTGGCATAGCATCTTACAGATGGTTCCTACATGTGTGTAGCCTGTGTGCTTTACATACATTGGTTTCTAAACAAGCTAACTGTATTTTCTAAGAATTTGTGTCTGTTTTCTTCGCTTGTTTCTTCGAGGTGCAGTAGCCCAGGCTCACCTTGAGCTCACTGTGTGACCCCAGCTGGCCTTAAGTTTGAAATCCTCATGCCTCAGTCTTCAAGTGCTGTGTCCTGTGTCGCCACAGCCAACTTTTATAAGTTACTTTGTGGTTCGTGTATATAATGAAAACTTGCAGACTTGCCCTTTCTTCTGGGGGTGAAGGGTAGTGTAAACAGGGTCTTGCTATACAGCTGGCCTGAAACTCGGTGTAGCCCAGTCTAGCCTCAGACTCCTGATACTCC